>NW_028270158.1:22844313-23157609 GCF_037043375.1 Chiloscyllium plagiosum | reverse complement strand
ACTCAGCAGATCAGGTAATATCAGTGCAGAGTGAGATATAGAGAGAAGGAGAGACAGTTTTAAAGCTTTAGATTGATGACCTTTTATCAAGAGTGATTTGGAGGTGCCGATGTTGGACTGGGGTGGACAAAGTTAAAAATCACACTGCACCAGGTTATAGTCCAACAGGTTTATGTGGAGGCACTGGCTTTCGGAGCGCTGCTCCTTCATCAGGTGGGTCTTCATCAACCACTTGATGAAGCAGCAGTGCTTCAAAAGCTAGTGCTTCCAAATGAACCTATTAGACTATAACCTGGTGTTGTGTGATTTTTTTAACTTTGACCAAGAGGTGTGATAAATTTTAAATGGTTTCAGAGACCCGAAGGTGAGGATAGTAAGTGGAGAGAAATAGAAAGAATGAAAGGAAACCTGACAGATTGTAAGGCAGGAGAGGTTAACTGACAATGAGATGATAGTCCAAGGCTGAAAGGGACAAAGTCATGAATGTCAGCAACGTTCTCTGTTACCATTTCAGATCTCTGGAAGCTACAATACTTTACTTTTCTGATATACTTGAAGAGGACTTGTTGTAAGTTATGGGAAAAAGATTGGCATGTACCAGAAATACATATTGTTCTGTCATCCCTGAAAAGTCCTCCTCATTGTGAACTTGTGCCAACATTTTGTGAGCTGTCCTAGACTGGTCAAGCAATAGCCTGATACTATTACAGTCACTGAGACATACCTTACAGCCATTCTCTCAGCCTTTCCCTTCTCTGCTCTTCCACGTGGCAGGACAAATCCACCAGAGTTGATGGTAGAGTGGCACACAGTCTGAAGGAACTGGCCCACAGAATCCTTAACATTGACTCTGGGCTCCAGGAAATCTAATAGTCTCAAGCTAGACATGGACCAGGAAATTTCCTGCTAATTATTACTTACTAGTCTCCCTCAGCTGATGTATCTACGTATTCCCATGATGAACACCTCTTAGAAGAAGCACTAAAGTTAACAAGGGGACAGAGTAAACTCTGGGGCAGGATGGACCACATCAAAATCCATCACTAACTTTACTCAGTGACAGACGACTGAGAGAGCAGGCAAAGTGCTGAAGGACATATCTGTCATTTTGCTCCTACAGCAGGTGGACCGAAAAAAAACGACAAAAAACTGACTGACTCCACACTCCCTGAGTTAACTGTCTTTTCTTGATGAAACAAGCATTATAGATGCCTAAGTCAGTGATTCAATTCACACCATGCGATATTAAGACATTGTCAATCACTCTGGGTACAGTGGGATCTATGGGTTCTGAGATTATCCCAGCTTTAAAATTGAACTCTTATGCTGGAGAACTAGCTATATCCTTATCTAAGCTGCCCTAGTCTAGTGACAGTAATGGCAATGACCCGAACATTGAAAAACACTACAGGTATTGTTATGACCACAAGCACGCAGAACAAATCCAACTGCTCCACCAGTCTACTGCCAGTCTGCAAAATGATGGCTGGTCTTGCTCACGGTTCCATCACATCACACTTACTCAGCACTAACTTGCTCACTAATGCTCAGTTTGGTTTCATTACAGCTTTGGTCCAAATATGAGCAAACGAATTGTATTTCAATAGGTGAGATGAGAGTGACTGACAAGAAGGCAGCATTTAACAGAGGGTGGTATTGAGGACCCTCAGTAAAATTACAGGCATAAGGAATTGGCAGGGAGGGAGGGGACTGAGACTGATTGGAATTATACCTAGACCCAACTACCTTCAGTTGTTTCAACAGTGACCTTCCCAACATTGTAAGATCAGAGGTGGAGATGTTCACACAGTTCAGTGTTATTCATGATTCCTCAGATCCAGATGCAGTTTGTGCTGCATGTAGCAGCACCTGGACAACACTCAGATCTTAGCTCATAAGTGAGAAGAAGCATTTGTGCAACACAAGTCTCAGGTCAGAACAACTTACAGCGCAAGGAAGCTAACCATGTCCTCTTGACAGTCAATGGCATTGCTATTGCTGTATCTTCTACCGTTAGCATCTTGGGGTTACCTTTGATAAGAAACTAAACTGGACTAAACACTGTAGCTAGAAATGCATGTCAGAAGCTGGGAGTGAATTTTGTGATGAGTAACTCACCTCCTGACTGCCTAAAGCCTGTCCACCATCTATAAGACACATCAGTAGGGTAATGGGATGTTGTCCACTTGCTTAGGTGAGTGCAGCTCCGAGACTATTTAAGCTTAATGCCACCAGGACATAATATTGGACATGTTTGATATCCCATTCATCATCTCAAATACTCATTCCCTCTACATTGGAGCATAATCATAGCAGAATGCACCTTCCCAAAGCTCCTTCGATAGCAATTTCCAAATCATTAACCTCGACTGCCTAACAAAGCAACAAGATCAAATGCACAAAGGTGTCATTACCTATAAGCTTCGCTCCTGACTTGGAACTAATTTCTTCATATTGTTGAATCCAAACCCCGAAACCCCCTCCCTGTGAGTGCCGTGGTGTGCCCAATCCACATGGACTGCAGCAATTCAAGCTAGTGGCTCCTTCCCATTTTATCAGGGGCAATTCAGGAAGGGGAATTGATCCCAGCCTTGTCACCTATGTTCACAATCCATGAACAAATTAAAGAAAAGGATATGAATTCTGTTATCTGCAGTTTTTCACTTCTCTGATTAAGTTCTGTCTGTGCAGAGGCAGTTCTGTTTTTAGTGAAATAGCATGACTAATAGATAGGTAGGAGGGAGTCACAAAGCCTCAACATAATAAGTGGGTTCAGATGGTGACATGAAGAGTGAAGCTTGATGTTTTTGTGTTTCTGCCTTTAACTCCCTCCTTACTGCAGTCAACATTTTACTCAGACAGTGGCACACACAAGGACCTCATTAGCATGTACAATGGGAGGTGCTTAGCACAGGTTCAGCACCAAGTCTTACGGATGTCTGTCCCCTGGTTATTGACCTCTTTGCTTACGGATTTACATTTTTCTATACCCTCGCAATTTTGTACACATTAACCAACATTCCCTGGTTACACGGCTATACTGCTGGCCTAAGGCTCCTCTGAGCTTCTGAGTTGGCCAGTTGGCATGCTGCACATTAACATTTGTTTCTAAAAGCCGCTGCCTCAGGGGTCCATGCATCGGAAAGAAAATTGGATGGAGTATTGCCCTCAATTAATCAAGTCACTTCTCAGCTTCCTCTATTGCAACATACCCCGACATATCCAATCGTTCCCCATCACTAAAATTCTCCAAACCTCGCAACATTCTTGTTGATCTTATTTCTTCCCTCTCTATTGCGATCACATTCGTGCTATAGGGTGGTGACCTAAACTGTACATAGTACTCCAGCTGTGACCTAAAAGTTTTACATTGCTCTAGCATATGTCATACCCCAGGGAATGACATTTCCTTTATGCCTACTTAACCAGCGTATCTATCATCTACCATCTATCCTGAAGAAATGTCATTGGACATGAAACGCTAACTTGGATTTCTCTCCACAGATGCTGCCAGATCTGTTGAGTTAGTCCATCAAATTTTGTTTTTGTATCTACCACCCCGTTACCTTCAGGGATCAATGGACTTGTTCCCTCAGTTCCTCTACACTTTTCAATAATCTTACCATTTATGTTCAATTGCTTGACTTACTTGTATTTGCCTGTACCTTTGTGGAATAAATTTTACTTGTCACTTTTCTGTTCAATTGAACCAACTCACTGGTACCTTTCTGTAGTCTATAGTGTTATGAAGTTGAAGGTGTATACTGTAGCTTTAAGAGAGAGTGAATGCAGGCTCCTGTCATAGACTGACTAGCAGTCTCAGAATTACTGGAAAATTGAAAATATGTAACATTTGGTTGTAAACTAGATACCTCAGTTGATTTAATCAATCAGTTTAAATTATGCCCAAGATACTAAAACCCAATCTAAATTGAATGTTAGTGTTTTGACAACATCAAACCAATGATACGATCCCATGTTTGGGGTATATAAAAACCGGCATTTTAAGAGTTAGCCAGAGATAGAGAGAGAGAAGGTGACAACCTGCCATTGAGAGACAGGGACTGCCAGCCAAAACATTCTCTTTCAAAGGTACATTTTTCATATGAAACATCTTTGCTGCAGAAGACCAAAGATGACCCAGGGAGATCTACAGCCAGAGGAAGACAGACGCCGATGATGACAGCCACTGTCTGATTTTGAAAATTAAGTTGATGTAATTTTAATAGGGGCTTTTATTGGATCAATATATTGTTATGCAGTTAGAGTCATAGAGTCATAGAGAGGTACAGCATGGAAACAGACCCTTCAGTCCAACCCCGTCCATGCTGACCAGATATCCCAACCCAATCTAGTCCCACCTGCCAGCACCCGGCCCATATCCCTCAAAACCCTTCCTATTCATATACCCACCCAAATGCCTCTTAAATGTTGCAATTGTATCAGCCTCCACCACTTCCTCTGGCAGCTCATTCCATACCCGTACCACCCTCTGCATAAATAAGTTGCTCCTTAGGTCTCTTTTATATCTTTCCCCTTTCACCATAAACCTATGCCCTCTAATTCTGGACTCCCCCACTCCAGCGAAAAGACTTTGTCTATTCACCCTATCCATGCCCCTCATGATTTTATAAGGTCACCCTTCAGCCTCTGACACTCCAGGGAAAACAGCCCTAGCCTATTCAACCTCTCCCTATAGCTCAAATCCTCCAACCTTGGCAATGTTCTTGTAAATCTTTTCTGAACCCTTTCAAGTTTCACAACATCTTTCCGATAGAAAGGAGACCAGAAATGCATGTAATATTCCAATAGTGGCCTAACCAATGTCCTGTACAGCCGCAACATGACCTCCCAACTCCTGTACTCAATACTCTGACCAATAAAGGAAAACATGCCAAACACTTTCTTCACTATCCTATCTACCTGCGACTCCACTTTCAAGGAGCTATGAACCTGCACTCCAAGGTCTCTTTGTTCAGCAACACTCCCTAGGTCCTTACCATTAAGTGTATAAGTCCTGCTAAGATTTGCTTTCCCAAAATGCAGCACCTCACATTTGTCTAAATTAAACTCCATCTGCCACTTCTCAGCCCATTGGCCCATCTGATCAACATCCTGTTGTAATCTAAGGTAACTTTCTTTGCTGTCCACTACACCTCCAATTTTGGTGTCACCTGCAACCTTACTAACTATTCCTCTTATGTTCACATTCAAATCATTTATATAAATAATGAAAAGTAGTGGACCCAACACTGACCCTTGTGGCACTCCACTGGTCACAGACCTTCAGTCTGAAAAACAACCCTCCACCATGACCCTCTGTCTTCCAGTTTTGAGCCAGTTCTGTATCCAAATGGCTAGTTCTCTCTGTATTCCATGAGATCTTTGAGGTAGATAATAGACCTTTTCAGAGAAAGGAGGCATAGCATTGTAAATAGTTGTTGTTTAATGTTCACTTTTAGAGTTAAAGAATGAAATTGATATTTTTCTTTAAATAGTGGAATTTGGGAGTTCTTCGTCCCTCATGCTTTAACAGATTATGAGGTGAGGTGAGCTTTTCTGAAGGTTTGGTTTAATTAGCAGAGGGGTTCACTGCCATGTCGTAACATTAGCTTTCATCCTCACTTTCATGGACAACACCAATTTTTCTATCATCGGCAAATTTCTAGATCGCACTCACTACATATAAACTTAATGTAAATACAATTGAAAACAGTGTTCCAGTTCATCGTTTTATGGAATATGTGCATCGCTAATATCAGCATTTGTAATTCAACAAAATGGCCTTATTATTGTTTCCTGCTAGGCCATGTCAGAGGGCAGGGAAGAATTATCACTGTGGCCCTGAAATCACATGTAGGCCGGGCTTGGACGAATGCCAGATTAGTGAACCAAAAGTGTTGGTTACCCTGACCAAAATTCAGTTTAATATTCCAGATGTATAAATCCAACAGCTCCCATGGTGAGATTTGAACCCATGTCTCTGGAGCGTTAGTCATGCCTTCTGGATTAGTATGAAACAAAGGGGTGCAAATGCTGGAAATCTGAGACAACTAAGCTGTTGGAGAAACTCTGGCAGCATCTGTGGAGAGAAAAAAGTAAAGTTAACGTTTCCAGTCCAGTGACCCTTTGTCGGAAACAAAACGTTTATGCAGTTAAAGCAAAACACCGCCCCTAATTTGCACACAGCAAACACCCAGAAATAGCAATGTCCAAATAATCAGTTACATAGCTGGGTGAGAAATGCTCATCGTGACCCCAGGTGAATTCTCTGTCCTTCTCTGGATAATGCACGTAGACATTTGATTATCTACTGAAGATTACTGAAATCATAAATTGGGCCTGTCCTTTTTACTCATAAAAGATTCACACCAGAATCAGTTCTGAAGAACAGTAATGCCAAGCTCAAAGCATTAACTTGATTTCTCTCACCTGGGATGCTGCCAGATCTGCTGAGTTTCTCTAGCATTCTCAATGTTTGTTTAAGATCCCCAGAATCTGCAGAATTTTGCTTTTGTAAGACATTAGCAATTGGATAGTTAGTCAGGAGTTTTCAGCTTCTGAAAATGTAAAGTTGCTTCTCAGCAGTAGCAAAATTTGGATAATCCTTGTATTCGTCGTGAAAGTATATTTCTCCAGTTTGGTTTCTCAGTGGTGCTAGCTTTCAAGAAGATGAGAAGGAAACATAGAGGGAAAGGGTCTTCTATTCTTAACCATTCCAATCCATTTTTCTTCTCTCTTTCTCTCTCCTCTCTGATGCTCTGACAAGAAACTATTGAAATATGGTCATTTGTATATCCCTAAGTTTGGCTCCATTGCTTATCCAAGCTGGATCCTTGAAAGCAACTTTTCCATGTCCAATATGTAGCAATTTCTTATAACAGTGCAAATTAAAATAGAAATGTGAGCTTCTTGTCACCTGATCGTGTTGACCGTTTTGATGTCTTTTGATAAAATGATAATTTCAGTTTGGTAAGTTTTGTGTATTCCAAGTGAATTCCGCAGCCAATGCAGGTTCATCCACTTAAAAACAACAGTTCATGAAGGTCTCTGTTATTGCAATCAGAAATTAAAATGAAAGCTTAAAATTGATTGTCCATATTTTACTACTATCATAACAAAATTCAGCTAAGCCTGCTTTCAGGTGTGGGGTAGTGATTCATGACTTGGAGATGCCTGCTTCCATTTTGGTAGTCTGCACAAAACTCCACCCTATCCCCTCTTTGTAATCATTTCTATTTGCAGCCCAGATGAAACCTTGTTCTTGTCTAAGCACATGCACAATAATCTATCATTTCGTAGAAGTTGCAGGTAGACTGCAAAATTTCAAGACAGTCTGTCCCTCTTAAAGGAAGGCTGCACTGAATCAAAGGACACTGCTGCTATCTGTCAAGTACTACAGTTCAAAGTTAGTAAAATGGAACAACAGAACAGAGAGGACTCAATGTGTTACTGATGGAAGCTAACAGGATCTGATCAGCCACATCTCCCTAGAGGACCAGAATGCCATCAGGAAATGCCCATTGGAAGGAGTAGGGTCTACCAAGATCAATGCAAGAACCTCACAACATGTTTATTGACCACACATAGTTGGTCAAAGTGAATGAACATATCTTCACGTGAAATCTCACTCTAAAGTCACACTGACTTTTCAATCTGCTCCATGCACCACCGCCCATCACTTAGCCAATAGCAGCCTCTAGCACTCAGGAGGCCAGTCTAACATTCAGATGTTGCACCTCACACTGACCTGGTCATTAGCACACTGCTATTGTTGGCATACTGTCTGCAAATTGGCTGCTACATTTCCTACATTACAGCAGTGACTACACTGCAAAAATGTACTTAGTTGTGTATTGTCCAATTGTGTCAGTTAGCTGGACAGCAGCTTTGTCTTGCAAAGTGATGCCAGCAGCATGGGTTCAATTCCTGCACTGGCTGAGGTTACCAAGAAGGAATTGCTTTCTCACTGACGAAGGAGCAGCACTCCGAAAGCCTATGATTTCAAATAAACCTGTTGGACTATAACCTGCTGTCGTGTGACTTCTGACCTTGCCCATCCCAGTTTAACACTGGCATCTCCACATCATGACTCTCATTCTCAACCTCCCCCCTTGCCTGAGGTGTAGTGACCTTCAGGTTTAACCACCACCAGGTATCTCTCTATAATGAGAAAAGTGTCCTATGGCCTGCTCAGACTATGGTGTCTTGATCTTTTATGATTGTGTTGTTTTAATGATGGTGGAGAACACTATTATACAATGTACAATACATTTTACTGTGTCCACAGTCATCTGAGATGCCAAATTTGACTTCACTTTTTATATTTTATTTTTAAATCAAAAAAGTTAACATGGCTTTTAAAAGGTATCATTAACATAATTAGAATTCAACAGATACTTCACACTTAATAGACTGAGATAGCGCCATCTCAATCAAATTACCATTTCATCATTGTAGTAGTGAGTCTTTTCACACTTCCCAAAGGCACATAAAAACAGGCAAATAACTTTTTAATTAACAAGTTGTATTACCCCTTTTTACACCTCTCCAAAGATAGCCTGCGCGCAGTTTGAATTGCCCTTGTCTCCCCAGAGTGTACTGAAAATGAAATTAATTTGTCACCATGTGTTTCTTCCCAATGTCTATACCTTTCTCTGTCTTGGCAGGTTGGCCTGTCTAATAATGTATTCGTTACAGCTGCATAAATCGTAAGCATTCGTTTGCTGACAGTTAATGTGTGGGAGGTGGCCTACTCTCCCATGTGCAGAATACAGTTTCAGCTCATTGTCAGGATTTGTTTCGTAGGAATATGCTGAAATTACCCCCGAAGAGGTCAAACTGACGGCATTGATGTGAATCCCTGGCTTGCGATGGACCAAAATCGAGAAGGCCCCTTTGGGATGGCACTGAACAAATTGAGGTACTTGAATGGGCAAAGGTTTTGAATCAAGGCATGAAAGAGAGAAGGACACAGGAAGGACGGGTATAGGAGGGAGGGACACAGGAGGGAGGGGCATACCAGAGAAAGAACAAAGAAGAACAAAGAGAATTTACAGCCTAGGAACAGGCCCTTCGGCCCTCCAAGCCTGAGCCAATCCAAATCCACTGCTTAAACCTATCACCCAATTCCTAAGCATCAGTATCCCTTTGCTCCCCACCTACTCATGCATCTGTCCAGATGCACCTTAAATGAATAAACCGTGCCTGCCTCTACTACCTCTGCTGGCAACACGTTCCAGGCACCTACCACCCTCTGCGTAAATAAAGGAATACAGGAGGGTGGGGCACTGGAGGATGTGGCAGAGGAGGGAAGGGCATAGTTATAGAGTCATGCAGCATGGCAACAGATCCTTCAGTCCAACCAGTCTGAGCTGGCCATAATTCCCAACTAAGCTAATCCTATCTGCCTGCACCTGGCCCACATCCCTCCCAACCTTTCCTATTCGCGCACTTACCTGAATGTCTTTTGAACATTGTAACTGTACCTGCATTTCACCACTTCCTCAGGAAGTTTATTCTACACATGAACCACTCCCTATGTCAAACATTTGCCCCTCATGTCCTTTTTAAATCTCTCTCCTCTCACCTTAAAAATATGCCCCCCCCCCCCAAAGTCTTGAAATTCCCCAGCCTACAGAAAAGACACCTAACATTATCTAGACCCCTTATCATTTTATTAACCTCTATACGGTGACCTCTTTACCTTCTACTCTCCAGCGAAAAAAGTCCCAGGATGCTGAAGGCACAAAGAAGAGAGGGCAGAATTGATTGGCTCTTCCATTTTGGTGTGACTGTAATTTGGAGATTGCCAGTGTGACTCTGGGAGGGAATGTACAAGGGACAGACCTACCAGAGTCGAGAGTGTGGTGCTAGAAAAGCAAAGCAGGTCAGGCAGAATCCAAGGAGCAGGAGAATTGATGTTTCAGTAGACTCTCCTGATCCTCGGATGCTGCCTGACCTGCTGTGCTTTTCCAGCACCACACTCTCGACTCTGATCTCCAGCATCTGCAGTCCTCACTTTCTCCTAACAGACCTACCAGAGCCTTCAGGCACTCTTGAAACTATATGTGGCAGAGACTACAGATCATACATTGGACATATCAGCCATAAAGGAACAATCAAGCCAAGTGGAAGCAATGCATCCTCAATTCTGACAGACTGCCAAAGAGTGTAACAACTTTCACACCCTTGGTACCACTCAAGGACCTCCCAACCAATCCACTCCTTCTTAAGTGCAATCACTTACAACCAACCTGTCCATAAATGCTCAAAACATCAACAAAGTGCTGCTAAGCGACCAGTTAATCTGGTATCCTAGAGATGTTGATTGAGGACTAAATGCTGGGCAAAACAATTCTCCAGCTCTTCTTCAATTAGTGCCGTGGGATCTTTCTGTCCCACCTTATTAAGGCCTCTGGTTAACATCCGAATGACACAATCTTTCAGGAAAGCTGCAAAATCAGGTAACCACCACTGGTCCTTCAAAATTCAAAATGCAGTGTGGACTCACTATCCACTTAATATCCACAGTCCATCCCAGTCAGTAAACAAGAGTTGAGGGTTACACTAATACACAGGATCTAGGAACCTCACTCCAATTTAATTAATTCCAATGATGGTGCCATGAAAGAAAGATTGGGCCCGAATTAACATTCAAAAGTCATGATTCCATGACACTATTGGGTGCAGAAAATTAATTTTGGAGTGGAGAAATGCCATGCTGTGGGAAACCACGCAGCAGGTCCAAGCTTGGGAGTACTCACTGAGGTAAGTACTGAGGATGAGCACTGTTTCCTTCAATAGCAATTTCTTGTCACTTGTGTTTATGTGAATACAGTGAGACGTGCATAAGTTGCCACAATATGGTGCCATTTTAATTATAAAAATAAATAATTGAGACAAATTTAAGACAAATCTTGCCTTTCGTTTCCTCCATAGCTCCTGGGGTTTGGAAGTGTCTACGGGACACAACCACTGGATCAGCCCTGAGGCTGCCAAAGAAGGATTTCCAAACCGGACCCGGCACACTGCTATCACTGAAACTGCTGCATCACTCCTATAACTCTGATCTGATCCCTGTTGGAGAACCAAACCTCCTACTGTCATTCTCTGTCCCTCGGTCAGCGTTTGAGTATGTCTGTTTCTCTCTTCTGCTGCAGAATATCATTTCAGCTAGCCCCAGCTGTCTTGATAGTACCTCCCTCTCTCTCTCTCTCTCTCTCTCTCTCTCTCCCCCTCTCTATCTTTCTCTCTCTCTCTCTGTCTCCCAGACAGACCCTGCTCCAGGATGCTGACAGAAGAGGAATGGCTGCTTTAAGGGCCTTACAGGCCTGGCAGAGGAGAGCGTTTGTGGGCCTGTCAAAGCCCTACGTCAGCCATTTCCCGAACTCCGATCACAGTTCCAAGTTTCACCAACCTCTCCATTGACAACCAGGGCCCGTCACCTGCTAATGCTTCTTATTGCCACCAGGCTGGAGTCTGCCAAAATTTATTATGATGAAGATCTGCTACAAAAAGCCGTATCCCATTTTTGCTAAGCTCCTTCCCTATTCATGTGTGGTTGACATGTTTTGGATTACTAGTCTAAACATCTAAATTGCTAATTTCCTTTTTGAACATTGGTGGCCCATGATTCAAGAACCAAGTCCACACAGAGTCACAAGTTTCCACATTGGTCTCCGTGTGAATGAACAAGCCAAGTCTTTGGCCACATGGTGAGTGTTCGGCCTTGACATAATGGGATCCAGAATGCAGGACCTCTTTCCTTCCTTTTTCTTTCCTTCTTTGCTAGTGTTTGCCTCATCAATAACATTGTTGAATACAGAGCCTGATGGCCACATTGTCATCATTTTGAAGCACCTCACGGTCATGGATGTCAATGTTGCTGCACTTCAAGGAGAGCCATCGGCTTTTTGTCTGTCCTTCCCCAGACTGCTGACCGTTCGATAGTGGGGAAAGCAGGACCTACTAGTGATCTATCGAGACACATTTTCCAGTCCTTCAGAGTTGATTTTTGCAGAGGTTTTGAGAGAATGCTTATAGAGTTGGCCCCAAGAATATCACTGGGATACATTCGGTGCTCTTTCCACTGACTCCAGAGAACATGGCCTACAGAATGTGAGTGACTACAGTGCCCATTTTGTACCAGATTTACAAATTGTTCTCAAAGCCTGTCCCTGATAGTTGTCAAGACAAACATTATATCAATAAGATCAAAATTCAGTGATGCTGAGGATTCGAAATACAGTCTGGAAGAATGCAACAGGTCTGGTAGCTCTCTTGTGAGTGAAACAGAGTTAACGTGCTGAACCTCCTTGACTTGTTCTTTAGCAAGTGTCATTCAAAATGTTTTTTGGATTTCTCTCGCCACAAGACCTGGCAAGATCTCCCACTGCATTTTAACAAACTCGCCTCATGAAATACATGCCCTGCCCTTATGGTACACCCCTCACCCAATCCTAGGCCCATCTTACCATATGCCATTCCCAGAAGAACTCATCATTCACTGAATATCTGCCAAAAGACCAGCATCGCTGGTGTCCAGACCATCTTTAAAAGGCCATCGGGCCAACACTGTAAAGCTGGAGCTAAACTGCTAAGCGACGATCACTCAATCAGGAGATATTGAAGAATGGAAGGGCGTGTTGCCGTGATTCTCCAGCATGGACCTGGAGCTCCTAGTGCACAGTGTGGTGCAGAAGAAAGAATTCCTGTTCCCTTGGTGACTGGCAGAGGAGACCATGACATCAGACCCTGGCAGCCGGGCCCAATTTTGCCTCCAGGTCAGTGCAGTTTCCATGGTTTGATGTAATGACCAGCAGTGCCATAAGACAGCCTCCACTCTGTCAAGGTAAGTGCCAGACTCTTCCATCTGCTGCCTCATACTCACTCTCCCTCTGCTCCTGCAGCCACCTCCCTCCCTATTGCCTACTTCGCCTTCCCTCCCTTATTCCCATTCCCTAAAAACCTCCCACACCACTCACTCCACACAGCCCCTGTGCTGCCTGTTCAATTGCCCAGAACACCCACCGCCTCTTAACCACCAGCACTTACAGCAGCGCCACCCATATTCATCTCTCTCAATTCCTCACTTTTCTTTCATTCCAGGAGTAGACAGCACACAACAGAGTGGAGGGGTGCTCGACATTGACTCCTAATTCCTTATGAGGAGAGAATCTTGGCCCTTGCACGAGAAGACCGGGACCACTCCTGTGGGATCACTGAGACCTGCATCTGCCCAAAAACTAAGTACCACTCTTCATTCCGCTACAACTCTGACAGTAGCCTCACTGTTAGTGTCATTATTGCAAATATTGGCTAAAACATCAGCTTTCTCTAGTGTCCTGCAGGAATCAATAGCTTAAGACCATAAGACCATGGTATTGGAGCGGAATCAGGCCATTCAGCCCATTGAGTCTGCTCTGCTGATGGCTGATATGTTTCTCAACCCCATTCTCCTGCCTTCTCCCTATAAACCTTGATCTCCTTAAAGACAGTCTGTGACTTGGCCTCCACAGTCTTTTGTGGCAATGAGTTTCACAGATTAACCACTCTCTGGATGAAGAACCTCCTCTTCATCACAGTTCTAAATGGTTGTCCCCTCACCCTGGGGCTGTGCCCTCAAGCCCTAGTCTCTCCTACTATTGAAAACATCTGCTCGATGTTCACCCTATCCAAGCCTCTCAGTATTCTCCAAGTTTCAATGAGATCCCATTTCATGCTTCTAAACTCCATTGAGTACAGACCCAGCGTTCTCAACCGCCCTGTGACACTACCCCATGACCCTGCTTTGTTACAAAGCCCTGTGACCCCACTCTATAGCCCTGGTCCATGATACCACTCTGTGACACCATCCCGTGACACCACCTTCTAACACCATACTGTGACCCCGCTCCATGACACCACTCCGTAACACTATCCTGACCCTGCCCCAGGACCAAACCCTATGACCCTACCCTGTGACACTGCTCTGTAACATTACACCATGACACTGCCCTGTGAACCCACTCCATGACCCTGCTCCATGACCCTGCCCTGTGACACTGCTCTGTAACATTACACCATGACACTGCCCTGTGAACCCACTCCATGACCCTGCTCCAAGACCCTGCTCTGTGACACGTACGGAGAAATGTTCTGCTCTGCCAGAAGCCACGCCCTTGGTCTCTGAGGAAGTGAGGCACTCATGAGGCATGGCATATGACGTTTGGATAAATTTTACCCCACGTCCATGAGTTTGAGTCTCTGTGTGTAGCTATGAATATAACTGGCCCAGCATGATGCCCTAACTTCATGTCCATTTAGAATGTCCCATGGATCAGTGTCTGTGCTGAGAGCCTGCTGCAGCTTGTTAGCAATAGGAACAAAGTGGATACAAGGCAATGGGTTCAACGGACACCATTTCCCCTTGTGATCAAACTTCCCTTTTCTTTCAGATGCGACAAATCTGTAACAAACAGGGAGAATACTGCAGAAATGCAGAAGGTCTGGCAATGTTTGTGGAGACAGAAACAGAGTTAGTGTTTTGAGTCTGGTATGACTTTTCTCCAGAACTGAAAGGTGTTGGAAATGTTTTTTATACATTTGACAGAGGCGGAGGAGGAGCAAGGGGCAGATGGTGATAGCAAACACTATATCCAAGACTGGGACAGAGATAGAAAGCAATGGAGGTGATCTCGCCAAAAGATTAAAATGTCTGCCAAAAGTATATATAATACCTTTCAGTTCTGCAGAAAAGTCATACTGTTGGGCATGTAGAGTTCCTCCAGCATTTTCTGCGTTTGCTCTGTATTCCTTCCCTGGCCTCTGTGTGCAAAAGTATTGGGCTTGGACGACATGGTCAGCAATGCCTGGGACAGGAAGGTGTACAGCAGGCAGGAAGACAGTACATCAGGATTGCTAGCTTCCAGGGCCACGGGGCTGTGTCCTGTACAGTGTATGGGTCTGTGTGTGATGTTCTTGAACATTCACATTCCTTTCCTGATGGCCCTTCTGATGATTCCCATAGGTTTCACACCTACCAACCTGTCTACAACAGCTAGCACATTCCCACTGACAAGCCCCAGTATATGAAGTGACCATCATACACTGTTGAAGCCAGAATACTCCTGTCCTTGGATGAACCCACCTTCCCAGATGACCTATTCCTATCTGTATTCACCCTGAATTAATACAGTTGACTCCCCCCCCCCTTAACAACTGTGCACCAGCCTGCACAAATAAGTTCCTGACTCTCCTTCCCAAGGTAACCCTTTTCCCCTGGTTTCTCTGGAAGGCCCAATGGACTGACTGCAGCTAATCCCCTTGAGCAACCCAGATAATGGCTGCTGACAAGAAATGCCCAAACCCCTGACAGGTGACTGTATATCTGCCCAGTTGTGTTGGCCCTAACCTCGGACCAGGCACAATGGAGCCACAGGACTGACCGTGACCCACTCCCTGGATACAGAGGCACAGAACCCTCCCCTGACCAAAGTCACCAGATGCTAAAGGGCTTGAGTTTAAAACATGGAGGTTATGTTTAGAACATGCAGCTGTATAGAGTACTGGTGAGGCCACACCTAGAGTACTGTGTGCAGTTTTAGATATAGAATCCCCAAAGTGTGGGGACAGGCCCTTCAGCAAAGCAAGCCCACACCGACCCTCTGAAGAGTAACCCACCTGGGCCTATTCACTTACCCTATATTTACCTGAGTAATGTACCTAATCTACACAACTCTGAACGCTACAGGCAGTTTAGCATGGCCAATTCACCTAACCTGCACATCTTTGGATTGTGGGAGGAAATCCACACAGACACGGGAGAATATGCAAACTGCACATAAACAGTCGCCCAAGGTTGGAACCAAACCTGGGTCTCTGGTGCTCTGAAGCAGCTAACCACTGGGCCACCGTGCCACCCCTGACTTGGTCTCCTTACTTGGGAAAGGATGTATTGGCATTACAAAGGGTGTTGAGGAGGTTCACCAGGTTGATTCTGGAGTTGAGAGGGTTGGCTTATGTGGAGAGACTGAGTAGGTTGGGTTATGTTCATTGGAATTTAGAAGAATAGGTGGGGAATCTAAGAGAAACATATAAAATGATGAAGGGATTTGATAAGATAGAAGTAGAGAGGATGTTTCCACTGGTGCGTGAAACTAGGGCAAGGGGGCATCGCCTCAGAATTAGAGGGGAGTAGATTTAGGACTGAACGGAGAAGGAACATCTTCACCCAGAGGGTTGTGAATCTGTAGAATTCCCTGCCCAGTGAAGTAGTCAAGGCTTCCTCAGTAAATGTTTTTGAAGCTAACATAGATAATTTTTTTAGAACAGTAAAGGAATTAAGGAATATGGTGAGACAGCAGGTAAGTGAAGCTGAGGCATCGAAAAGATCAGCCATGATCATATTGAATAGTAGAGCAGACTCGACGGGTTCAGGTGGCCTACTCCTGCTCCTAGTTTTTAGGTTCTTACGTCTGACTGTGGTCAATCCCCGGACTGGTTTTGAAGGCTGCCGGGCTTACTATGCCAGGATCCCATGGCTATCGAGGGCTTCCATGAGCTTCAGTGAGGACTACTCCCCTCAGACTCTGAGAGCTGACTACCTGATTGATGCACATGGTGTGTGTGTTTGCTGTGTAAAGTGCTGGCATGTGGTGGAGGTGGGAGATTGACGTAACTCACTGCCATACAGCAAGATGGCTGCCCCCTAGACTGAGCACTGCTGACGGGGAAGGCAAGCCACTTGGTCATGTAACTGGACCAAGAAGCAGTGAAAGGCAGGGCATACAATGCAAGTCTATGCTTCCCAAACTTGTTGCAAGTGGATTGGAGAGATACCATGAGACTCCTGAGGAGTTGACCATTATTGGATGCCAATACCTGTGGACAAAGGGTCCGTGTGACTCATATCCGCGAGGTGTGCCCTGAGGTGCGGTACCTTGGTGTCCAGCCCAGGGCAAGGCGAAGTTATCCGGTTACCAATCTGCCTTCCATGTCTAGATATCTCAGCACTTAGTTTGAGCATACTGCTGGTAGACTGGACATTGCATATTAAGGCAAAATGTGTATTTCATACAGTCACTCACAAGATAAAATCCCTCTTCTTGGGAAGCTCGCCTGTCCAAAGAGAGAATCATATCTCAACACCTGGAAATTTTAATAATTCACTCAAGGGATGTGGGTGTTGCTGGTTGGGCCAGCATTTGCTACTCATCCCTAGTTGCCTCTTGAGAAGGTGATGGTAAGCTGCCTCCTTGAACTGCTGCAGTCCACATGCTGTACGTACACCCACAAAGCCATTAACAAGGGTGTTCCATGGTTTTGATCCAGCAATACTGAAGGAATGACAATATATTTCCCAAGCCTGGATACTAAGCGGTGTGTTGGGGAACTTAATAAAGAGATGCTTGAGTTACTCCCGATGCCGAGACAGACCTTATCAAACTTTACGCATGATTCTGTCATATTTCTCACAAAAGCCTATCTGTTCAGGCCCCTATAAGATTCCACCACATTTCATTGATCGGAATGACTCTTCTTCAGAATAATTGAAAAGGTCCCAGGTCATTCGACTCAAGTTATTAACTCTGTTCCCCTCTCGAGACTGCCAGACCTGCTGAATCTCTTCAGCTCTTCCTGTTTGTAATTCAAACTCACACCAAGCCTGATATAGTCAGTCAGGTATTCCATCTCTTACAGATATTGAAGAAAACACTCTGAAATACATTGAACACTTCCCATACCTTGATTAAAGACAAAAAAAACTGTAGATGCTGGAATCCAAAATAAACAGGCAGGAGGCTGGAAGAACATAGCAAGCCAGGCAGCGTCGGGAGGTGGAGAAGTCAACATTCCCTGAAGAAAGGTTATACCCGAAACATTGACTTCTCCACCTCCTGATGCTGTCTGGCTTGCTGTGTTCCTCCAGCCACTAGGAGTTAGTGAGAACTGCAGATGCTGGAGGGACAGAGTGAATAAAGAGATCCTAATGAGAAGTTCCAATCTAAAACATCGGCTCCCCTTCTCCTCTTATGCTGCTTGACCTGCTGTGTTCAACCAGCCTCCTATTTGTCTACTTTGGATTGGAGCATCTGCAGTTTCTTTGTCTCTAACTACATTTGTACCACTGCAAAGTGTCTTTAAAGGATGCCCACTTTGAAAATATTTCCTGCCTCCTTCAGACGTGAACTTACTGAGTCCCGTTCTCACTGCCACACTTCAGTCCTCCATCTCTTCGACCACAATATGAAACATGCCCACCAGTATGGCCACGTGACCTTCCTCAGCTTCTGTCTTCACAACCATCTCATCCCTCAAGGCCTGCAAGTACATTGTAAACCCTCGAAGTTTGGACCCACCTTTGATGCTCCATACGTACAATATCTTCAATGCCTCCACAAACAGTTCTCCCTCTGCTCAACCTTCTCTGCAATGCAACAAGCAGGCCTCCCTTTCCCAAATTTGTGGTGGACCTCTACTCTTCTATATTCTGCACAGCAGTCCTGAAGAAAGGTTAAACCCAAAATGTTGGCTTCTCCCCCTTCTGATGCTGCCTGGTTTGCTGTGTTCTTCCAGCCTCTTGCTTGTCTACTTCTCATACCTTGGCTGCCATTGAAGAGAAGATAGGTTGTGCTGGTTTGACAAACTGAGCTCCAAGCTAAATGAAAAATATTCAGCCTGGAGCTTGATGACCAGTGGTGCTCTGTAGGGATGGGTTCTGTGACTGCTACTCTTTGTAATTTTTATTAATGACTTGGATGAGGAAGTGGAAGGGTGGGCTAGGAAGTTTGCCGATGACACGAAGTTTGGGTGAGTTGTTGATAGTGTGGAGAGCTGTTGTAGGTTGCAATGGAACATTGATAGGATGCAGAGCTGTGCTGAGAAGTGATAGATGGAGTTCAACCTGGAAAAGTGTGAAGTCATTCACTTTGGAAGGTCAAATTTGAATGCAGATTACAGGATTAAAGACAGGATTCCTGGCAGTGTGGAGGAAGACAAGGATCTTGGGGTCCATGTCCATAAATCCCTCAAAGTTTCCACCCAAGTTGATAGGTTTGTTAAGAAAGCATATGGTGTGTTTTATTGGCAGGGGGATTGAGTTTAAGAGCCATGAGGTTATGCTGCAGCTTTATAAAGCCCTGGTTAGACCACACTTGGAATATTATGTTCAGTTCTGGTCGTCTCTTTATAGGGAAGATGTGGAAGCTTTAGAGAGGGTGTAGAGAAAATTTACCAGGATGCTGCCTGGAAGGCATGTCTTATGAAGAAAGATTGAGGGAGCTGGGGCTTTTCTCCTTGGAGTGAAGAAGGATGAGAGGTGACTTGATAGCAGTGTACAAGATGATGAAAGGCATAGACAGAGTGGATAGCCAGAGACTTTTTCCCAGGGTGGAAATGTCTATCACGAGGGGACATAATTTTAAGGTAATTGGGGGAAGGTTTAGGGGCGATGTCAGAGATCGGTTTGTTACACAGAGAGTGGTGGGTGCTTGGAATGGACTGCCAGCGGTGGTACGAGAGTCAGATACATTGAGAAATTTAAGTGACTCTTGGGTAGGCACATGGATGATAGTAAAATGAAGGCTTTGTAGGTTAGTCTGATCTTAGAGGAGGATAAAAGGTCGACACAACATCGAGGGCTGAAATTCCTGTACTGTGCTGTATTGTTCGATGGGACCAAGTGTTGGACCACAATGACCCTGAGAGAAAACTAACATAATAACACAACAATTGTACTTCTGCACCTACCTGGCAGAGTTCATGTTAGCCTTCCTACAGCCTAGCGTCTTTAGTCTGTACAGAACTCTTTATAATGCAAACCTGTTGAATGTTTATGTTTCTTGGTGTAGCTGCAGTAGTCAACACGACCAAGCAGCTCCAAGTCCACAGGGAACCAGAAAACAGTACATTGTGTGAATCTCTGGGAAAAAGTTTAATTTGCTTTAATAATAACAGATTATAAAAACACCACATGATAAATGAAACAGAGATACAAGTACACAACACTGAATAAATTAGACAAATAAATAAGCTTAGATCAAGACATCGCAAAACCGTTATAAAATCACTAAGGAGCTAATTCTACTAACAACTGAAATGAACAGTGCAGTTTAAGTCTAGTTCATAATGATTTCACTCATAAAAGTTAGAAATAGATTTGATTAACATTATGGATTCCTAAAATGTATAAGCCATACTTGAAGCTTCAGGACAGAAATTGAATGTGGTGATCCTATTTCCTCAAATCTAAACCACACTGTCCAATTTTAAACAGCTTAATAAGCAGAAGCATTTACATACGAAACAATGCTTAAGATAGTGCATACCGAAGAAAAAGCTTTGAAATTCCATTATTTCAAAAGGAAACAGCATCCATATATTAAAGAAGCAGGTTATACATGGATTTACTGAACTGGTTCAACCCTCATGAGATGTTCACCACATCAATAATGCCTGCTTCAACATCAATTTCAATAGTTTCAACTTTGAGCCACTGGGATCACTACCCACTGAACTTATCCTCATCTCTGAAAATGTTGAGATATGGATTAAATATTAACTAACTGAATGTGAAGCAGACCCTAGTGTTCAATTAGCTGAGGAGCCAAATACTACTTTAATATGAGAGAAACTCTTCTCTGAAAGAACTTAACCAGCTTGGATTTGTTCAATATCCTGTCCGTTGCTCGCAAGACAAAGTTTTTCACTGTGCCTCGGTACACGTGACAATAAATTCAATTCAATTCAATTTATTAATTCAATCATTGGGGCACAGGAGAAGGGAACGTTATCCTGTGACTATCATGGCAACTGATCCATATGTATTTGATGCTGGCACTTACAGTAAGACTTAGACCCTCACAGTTGGTGTGGTGGGGCCTTTAACCAGATACAACATGGCATTTGAGGCATCACTACTTTTCCACCTCTGCTCAAATTAAGTCCCTGGAAAGCACCACCAATTTAGTTGTTAACTGGTCAATTAATAAACATTTAAGAGTTTCATCCTATTGCTGGTATTCAGCGGTGTCATAAACCAAGAAAGCCAGCTGTGGGCAGAGGGACCTGCACCTTCTTGTGGAGACCCTGACTATTTTTCTTTGATTTTCCTAATTTTTCTTGGGTGGAACTGTGAGGTGAGGTAAGGGTGAGTTAAACTTTGACCAGCTGCGTGTTTCAAAAAGGCTGAGCAGACACAGATGTTTGCTCAACTAGGAGAACGTGAGGTAGCAGATGCTCGAGATGGGAGTCGAGAGCGTGGCGCTGGAAAAGCACAGCAGGTCAGGCAGCATCCGAGGAGCAGGAGAGTCGATGCTTCAGGCAAAAGCCCTTCATCAGGAATGAAGGATTCTCCTGCTTCTCGAATGCTGCGTGACCTGCTGTGCTTTTCCAGCGTCACTCTCTCGACAGATGTTTGCTGTTGGGGGCTGGCCTGGAAGATAATGTAGTTTAATTACTGATATAAGGAACACTGTGTATGTTGCCATGGCCAGAGTTAACAGCTGGTTGGGATGTTGAGTTGGGCAAGGAAAGGAAGTGGACTGCTAACCAGCCAACCACAGAGAATAATAATTAAAAAAAAAAGAGAAAAGTCATTTTGACTGGTTTTAGTAAGACCAGAGTGGTTTGAAATCTTTAGGACTTGCTGTTGCTTTGACTCTCTCTAGTTCTCTATCCAGTGAAAGAATTGTTGAATGGTTCCTTAAGGACAGGGAGATAAAGTGGTTATGAAGGCATACGGTAAACTTGCCTTTATGAATCCAGGCATAGAATTTAACAACAGGGAGATAATGCTTGAACTGTATAAAAAGTTGTCAAGGTCTCAGGCTGGGAACATAGGAACAAAAGCAGAAATAGTTGGAAGACTTAGCAGGTCTGGCAGCATATGTAGAGAAAACCAGCATCATTTGTTTTGGGTCCAGTGACCCTTCTTCAGAACATAGGCTTCTTATTTAAGCACTTTAATGAGAGTTATGCAGTCACACAACACAGAAACAGATCCTACAGCCCAACATGCTGACCACAGATCCTATACTGAACTAGTCCCATTTTCCCACATCCCTCTAAACCTTTTCTTTACATCTACCTGTCTAAATGGCTTTTAAATGTTGCAATTTTACTCATCTCTACCACTTCTTCTGGCAGCTCGTTCCATTTATGCACCATCCTCTATATGAAAAAGTTGCCCCTCACGTCCCTTTTAAATCTTTCCCCTCTCACTTAAACCTATGTCCTCTAGTCTTGTATGGCTGTAACATGACATCCCAACTCCTGTACTCAGTGCTCTGTTCAATGAAGGCAAAGATGTCAAACACCTTCGTGTCACCACCCTGTCTACCTCCGACTCCACTTTCAAGAAACTATGCACCCCGAGCTCTCTTTGTTCAACATCACTCCTCAGGGTCCTACCATTAACTGTGTAAGTCCTGCTCTGATTTATCTTACCAAAATGCAACATCTTGCATTTATCTAGATTAGATTCCATCTGCCATTCCTCAGCCCGCTGGCCCAATTGATCAAGATCCTATTGTACTCTTAGATAACCTTCCTCACTACCCACTATGCCACCAATTTTGATGTCATCTACAAACTTACTAAATATGCGTGTAGGTTTGCTCACTGAGCTGTAGGTTTGATATCCAGACGTTTCATTACCTGGCTAGGTAACATCATCAGTGGCGACCTCCAAGTGAAGCGAAGCTGTTGTCTCCTGTTTTCTATTTATATCTTTCTCCTGATGGGGTTCCTGGGCTTTGTGGTGATGTCATTTCCTGTTCGTTTTCTGAGGGGTTGATAGATGGCATCTAGATCTATGTGCTTGTTTATGGCATTGTGGTTGGAGTGCCATGCCTCTAGGAATTCTCTGGCATGTCTTTGCTTAGCCTGTCCCAGGATAGATGTGTTGTCCCAGTCAAAATGATGGTTTTTATCATCCTTGTATAGGGCTATAAGGGAGAGAGGGTCGTGTCTTTTTGTGGCTAGCTGGTGTTCGTGTATCCTGGTGGCTAACTTTCTTCGTAGTGTTTGTGGCAGTCCTTGCATGGAATTCCTTGTGGTACGCCACTGGTCACATGTCTCCAGTCCAAATAATATCTCTCCACCACCACCCTCTGTCTTCTACCTTTAAACCAATATTGTATCCAGTTGGCTAGGTCTCCCTGGATACCATGTGATCTGACCTTTCTAACCAGTCTACGATGTGGATCCATTTCAAAGGTCTTGCTAAGTCCATGTAGAAAATGTCTACTGCTCTGCCTTCAGCTATCTTCATGGTCACACCCTCAAAAAGCTCAAAACAAGTTCATGAGACATGATTTCCAATGATGCCTATCCCTAATCAGTCCTTGCCTTTCCTAATCCATGTAATCCTATCTTCAGAATTCCCTCCAACAACTTACCCACCACTGACATCAGACTCACCAGTCTGTAGTTCCCTGGCTTTTCTTTGCGGCCTTTCTGAAATAATGGGACAACACTAGCCACTCTCCAGTCTTCCAGCATATCACCCATGGCTGTGGATGATCCAAGTATCTCTGCTAGGGAAAGCCGCTTGGACATTCCCTTGGCACCCACAAAAAAGTTTTCAGCAATATGACCCTTGTCCTCATTCCATGCCTGTTGAACCACTAGCTGCCAATTCTAGACCTGTAATGCAGGCGCAACACAATGAAGCTCCTAGACGCATCAGTTCAGATACTTAACAATTCTGATTCCCTTTCTGTAAGAAGTATTTGTTACCCTGAATCTATCATTTTCATTGTCTTGGTTAAAATGAATGCAGGTAGAAAGAGACAGCCACAAACTGCCAGTGTACTTGTCTAAAATATACAGTGTAGTTCACCTGATAACTGTCGTGACTCTAGCACTGGTGACTAATGTCATTAACCACACATGTTGCAAAGAAGCAGTTCACCCATCAGTTCCTCTGCATGGATGAGTCCCCAGTCAGTTATAAATATATGTGCAACTCATTAAATAACATGAGAACCTGGTACTAAGGAACAGAAGACTTCTTTCTTATTTCAATTCATCCAGCTGAGATTGAGGCCATTTGGCTTATCATACCTTCATACAGTTCCCTAGCCCTCTCCCTAAAATTCTGGAAATGCTTTCTTTTCAAGTATTTAATCAATTTGTTTTTGCATTAAGCACCAGTCAGTCTTCTTTCTTGACTCTATCAGTATAGCTGTCATATATTTCATGACAATTTGAATATACACACACAGTGCCTCAGGATCAAAGGCAGGAAATAGCAAAGAAGGTAACATTTCACCATGATTGGGTGCCAAATCATAAGGATCAAGATTCCTGAGAAACTTGAAAAGTTTGCAGAGTGAAATGAAATCCAGGTCATTTTGCAGAGAAGTCAGAAAACACATTTGCACACAAATGATTGTGAAGATCTGAAGATCATTGGTGGATTAGGGAAGGCAGATGAACACAGGGCATGGTTAGGAACATGGGACTGGAATACCATAGCAATTACAGACACATGGCTCAGGGATGGGCAGGACTGGCAGCTTAATGTTCCAGGATACAAATGCTACAGGAAGGACAGAAAGGGAGGCAAGAGAGGAGGGGGAGTGGCATTTTTGATAAGGGATAGTGTTACAGCTGAATTGAGAGAGGATATTCCTGGAAATACATTCAAGAAAGTTATTTGGGTGGAACTGGCAAATAAGAAAGGGATGATCACCTTATTAGGATTGCATTATAGACCCCCTAATAGTCAGAGGGAAATTGAGAAACAAATTTACAAGGAGATCTCAGCTATCTGTAAAAATAATAGGGTGGTTATGGTAGAGAATTTTAATTTTCCAGACATAGTCTGGGACTGCTATAGTGTTAAGGGTTTAGATGGAGAGGAATTTGTTAAGTGTGAACAAGACAATTTTCTGATTCCAGAGAAGGTGCAAACCTTGACCTACTCTTGGGAAATAAGGCAGGGCAGGTGACTGAGGTGTCAGTGGGGGAACACTTTGGGGCCAGCGACCATAATTCTATTCATTTTAAAATAGTGATGGAAAAGGATAGACCAGATCTAAAAGTTGAAGCTCTAAATTGGAGAAAGGCCAATTTTGACGGTAATAGGCAAGAACTTTCAAAAGCTGATTGGGGGCAGATGTTCACAAGTAAAGGGATGGCTGGAAAAGGGGAAGCCTTCAGAAATAAGATAACAGGGGTCCAGAGACAGTATATTCCCATCAGGGTGAAAGGGAAGGCTGGTAGGTAAAGGGAATGCTGGATGACTAAAGAAATTGAAGGTTTGATTAAGAAAAAGAAGGAAGCGTATGTCAGGTACGACACAGGATAGATCGAGTGAATCCTTAGAAGAGTTTTAGGCAGTAGGAGTATACTTAAGAGGGAGATCAGGAGGGCAAAAAGGGGACATGAAATAGCTTTGGCAAATAGAGTTAAGGAGAGTACAAAGAGTTTTTACAAATGCATTAAGGACAAAAGGGTAACTAAGGAGACAGTAGGGTCCCTCAAAAATCAGCAAGACGACCTTAGTGTGGAGCCGCAGGAAATGGGGGAGATACTAAACAAGTATTTTGCATCAGTATTTACTGTGGAAAAGGACATGGAAGATATAGAATGTGGGGAAATCGATGGTGACATCTTGAAAGATGTCCATATTGGGGAGGAGGAAGTGTTGAATGTCTTGAAGCGCATAAAAGTGGTAAATCCTCAGGACCTGGTCAGGTGTACCCTAGATCTCTGTGGGAAGCTGGGGAAATGATTGCTGGGCCCCTTGCTGAGATGTTTGTATCATCGATAGTCACAGGTGAGACGCCGGAAGACTGGAGGTTGGCAAACGTGGTGCCATTGTTTAAGAAAGGTAGTAAGGACAAGCCAGGGAACTATAGAACAGTGAGCCTGATGTTGATGGTAGGCAAGTTGTTGGAGGGAATCCTGAGGGACAGGAGGTACATGCATTTGGAAAGAAAAGGCCTGATTAGGGATAGTCAACATGGTTCTGTGCATGGGAAATCAAGTCTCACAAACTTGATTGAGTTTTTTGAAGAAGTAACAAAGAGGATTGATGAGGGCAGAGCAGTAGATGTGATCAATATGGACTTCAGTAAGGCATTCGACAATGTCCATGGGAGACTGGTTAGCAAGATTAGAAATCATGAAATACAGGGAGAACTAGCCATTTGGATACAGAACTGGCTCAAAGGTAGAAGACAGAGAGTGATGGTGGAGGGTTGTTTTTCAGACTGGAGGCCTGTGTCCAGCGGTGTGCCACAAGGATCAGTGTTGGGTCCACTACTTATCGTCATTTATATAAATGATTGGGATGTGAGCAAAAGAGGTATAGTTAGTACATTTGCAGATGACACCAAAATTGGAGGTGTAGTGGGCAGCAAAGAGGGTTACCTCAGATTACAACAGGATCTTGACCAGATGGGCCAATGGGCTGAGAAGTGGCAGATGGAGTTTAATTCAGATAAATGCGAGGTGCTGCATTTTGGGAAAGTAAATCTTAGCAGGACTTATACACTTAATGGTAAGGTCCTAGGGAGTGTTGCTGAATAAAAGAGACCTTGGAGTACAGGCTCATAGTTCCTTGAAAGTGGAGTCGCAGGTAGATAGGATAGTGAAGAAAGCATTTGGTATGCTTTCCTTTATTGGTCAGAGTATTGAGTACAGGAGTTGGGAGGTCATGTTGCAGCTATACTGGACATTGGTTTGGAATATTGTATGCAATTCTGGTCTCTTTCCAATCAGAAAGATGTTGTGAAACTTGAAAGGGTTCAGAAAAGATTTCCAAGGATGTTGCCAGGGTTTGAGATTTAGAGAGAGATTGAATAGGCTAAGACGGTTTCCCTGGAGTATTGGAGGCTGTGAGGTGACCTTATAGAGGTTTATGAAATCATGAGGGGCATGGATAGGATAAAGAGACAAAGTATTTTCCCTGAGGTCGGGGAGTCCAGAACTAGAAGGCATAAGTTTAGGGTGAGAGGGGAAAGATATAAAAGAGACCTAAGGGACAATCTTTTCATGCCGAGGGTGGCATGCGTGTGCAATGAGCTGCCAGAGGAAGTGGTGGAGGCTGGTATAATTGCAACATTTAAGAGGCAATTGGATGGGTATATGAATAGGAAGGGTTCGGAGAGATATGGGCTCGGTGCTGGCAGGTGGGACTAGATTGGGTTGGGATATCTGGTCAGCATGGACGGGTTGGACTGTAGGGTCTGTTTCCATGCTGTATGTCTCTATGACTCTGTGACTCTATGTTTAGTGGTTAATTAAATCTCCCACAAATTAGAAGCTTCAATTTAAAAAAAAAAAAATTGGCTAACATTTTAAGAGGTATAGAGTCAAGGCAGGTAAATAGATTTAGCAAAACGAAAATCAGTCATGATCAAATCGAAGGGTGGACAAGGCCCAGGGAGCTAAATGAGGTGGATTCCTGGGTCTTCCTGCTTACTAATCCTGAGAAATCTTCTCAGACAAGGGGTGGCAGGGTTGCATGGTTTCCCAGTGGTTAGCATTGCAGTCATACAGTGCCAGAGACCAGGGTTCATTCCACCCTCAGGCAACTCTCTGTGTGGAGTTTATATACTCTTCCTATGTCTGCCTGGGTTTCTTCCCACAGTCCAAAGATGTGCAGGTTAGGTGCTAAATTGGCCTATAATGTCCAGGGATGTGTAGATTAGATGGATTAGTCATGACAAATGCAGGGATAGGGTGATGCTCTTTGGAGGGTCAGTATGGATTTGATAGGCTGAATGGCCTGCTTGGACACGGTAGGGCTTATATAATTCTCAGACTAGTTTGTGCATTATGGCAACCCTCACCTCAATGTTCCCCGTCATTTTCCTTTGTCCCAGCAAGACTATAACTCGAAGTACGATTATTGTGTTCATGGGTCTGTTCACAATTTTACAGCTTTTCATATAACATGGAATTGCACACGAACAGAACTATTGCACTTTAGTAGTACCAACTGTATCTCCTCATGCATTACGTTCTATCTCTACTTTCATACTTCCTGATAGAGATTACCACCTAGTAGCTGTATTCTCCCTCTTTTCACACATTCTATCTGCCCTCACACATCCAACACTTAGACTTTTACCTTATCTTCCTTGATACTAGAGATCACATTTTCAGGAAGGTAGATGAAGAGTAAAAATTTGTGGGGAGAACGCATGCATCTTGAAAGTCAAGGCTTAAATCACAAGGAACTTTGAAAATCTATTTCCCCATGCTGAACAGTGAAATAGAACTCATATAGCCTGGTGTCTCATCCATTAACCAGGACTGGTTCAGGTAATCCATGGTTTCCAGGCTGGTATTCAAAACATGGTCAATGCTACATAGTTCAATGACTGTGCTCCCTATCGATAATCAATGACTGAACTGCATGATAAACCTGAAAGCATCCATGGAAAGAAAGCAAGCTGACGTTCTGAATCTACATGACTCTTCATCAGAACTGACGTATGGAGGGGGCAGCACTTCTGCTATTGTTGGGGGGTGAAGGGTGCAGAGTATCGGGGGAGAAACGACGTTAATAGTTCAGATTAAGTGATCAGAATGTGAGAATGGCAGAACAATGGTGTGGCATCAGAAATAATTCCAAACAACATGAGAATGCACCTTCAGATGCTTGCTGCAGTAGGTGTAAGAAAGCTTAGCAAGGCCCCAATGAGAATTGAACTCACAACCCCTAATTTAGGTACACCAGTGCTCTAAACACTGAGCTATACAGCCAACAACTTGAATCCTGCTGGAGGGCTTTCCTGAAACGTCGATTTTCCTGCTCCTTGGATGCTGCCTGACCTGCTGTGCTTTCTCAGCACCACTCTGATCCAGACTCTGGTTTCCAGCATCTGCACTCCTCACCTTTGCCCAGAACAATAGTCTGTCTAACTATCACACTGGGAAGGACAGACAGTCCCACTGGGGTGGGGTGGGGGGTGGTGGAGGGGGGTGGGGGGGGGGTAGAGAGGACATGGTGACAGAGAATGTAACAAGTACAGCTGAAAGAAAGGGAAGAAATGGGGGATGATTCACAGTCTGAAGGTGCTGAACTCAATATTAAGTCTAGAAGGCTGTAAAGTGCCTAGCCTGAAGATGGGATGTTGTTCCTTAAGTGTGCGCTGTGAGGAACACTGCAACATGCCGAGGACAGACAAGTGGGCACACGAGCAGGGTGCTGTGTTAAAATGACCAGCTATGAGAAGGTTAGGGTCATGCTTGAGCACAAACTGGAGGTGTTCTGCAAAGCAGTCACCCCATCTGTGTTTGGTTTCCCCAGTATAAAGTACACCACGTTGGGAGCAGCGAATATGATGCACAAGATTGGAGGAGTCCTGCAGTTAGAAACACCATCGTTCTACCATTCTCACATTCTGATCACTTAATCTCAACAACAACATCTTTCTCCCCCAGCACTCTGCACCCCCACCACCCCCACACAACTCCACCCTTCCTCCCCCACCCCACCAACCCCCACACAACTCCACTCCTCCCTCCAGCCCACCCCTCCACCCCCAACTATAGCATAAATACTGCCTCCTCCACACTCCACTTCAGCTCTGATTCGGAAATATCTCGACCAGAAATGTTTGTTCCCTCTCCATGGATGGTGCCCGACCCGTTGTGATCTCCAGCGTTTGTTGTTTTGGCATTGGCAGTAATTTGCTTCCAGAAGGTGTTTGATACTCATTGGGACAAAATCTTCAGTCCATGTGTTTATCTAGATGATGAACCATGGCCACTGGATTATTTCCTTTCTTGTTGTCTTTGAACTCTGGGTTTGATCTTGAATGGGATGATATTCCTCAGTCCCACTCAATAAAGGCAACTGAACACTGCCGGCCACTTTCATTCAGCTCCCCCACCTTACCGTTCCAACCTGCCAGCTCAGCACTGTCCCCATGACCTGTCCTACCTGACAATCTTCCTTCCCACCTATCCGCTCCACCCTCCTCTCTGACCTATCACCTTTACCCCCACCTCCATCTACCTATTGTACTCTTGGCTACCTTCTCCCCAGACCCACCCCATGTCCATTTATCTCTCCACCCCGGAGACTCCCTGCCTTCATTCCTGATGAAGGGCTTTTGCCTGAAATGTTGATTTTCCTGCTCCTTTGATGACTGCCTGACCTGCTGCACTTTTCCAGCACCACTTTAATCTAGACTCTTATCTCCTCACCTTCCTACTGCAGAGTGGCTGGGTGCCAGGGCAGCTACCTTTACATAATCCTTGGTGAAGGAGTCTATAATGCTCTCACCTTTGTAGCTCTGAGGTTTTCTCAGGTTCCTAGCGCCTTGCCGGCTCGCCCACCCCCCCACCCCATTTGCTGAACTCCTCAGCTCACATCCACCCTCAACTCCTCCCCTCCAGTTTGAGTTCACCACTCCTTCAATCAAAGCTACACTCTCTTTGCACTCTTTCTTCTACCCCATTCAGAGACCCCTCTCCCGCACTTGAAGCTCTTCGATTAACATCCACACTCCATCCCACTCTCATGCCAACAGCTTGAGGTTTCGGTCATTGAGCTTAAACACTGGGCTTGTCCACCCTCCCCACAAGTTGTTTTTTTCCAAAAACAAAAATGCAGGACATTGTTGAGGAACGCGAGTAGGAATGGACAGTAGAGATAGAACAGCCCCAGTCTGCTGGAGATATTTGTAAGCAACCTGTTTGGACAGACCTGGAGTAGCCGGGATTTGAAATCCAGGCCTGGCTGCCAGGTAGGGATGTGACCACAGGGATGTACCACAAGCCAACAGCTTGTGCTGCTTGATGGGCTGCCCTATATTGGATTGATCCCACCAACATTGAAGGGATTGTGTTAAACAGCATTTAGAAGACCCACAATAATCACAGCTGGAAGTTTCAAGGCCACACTGAGAGTTGATCAAGTGATAATGGATTGTGAGGGAACTACTACCACAGTAACACGTATCCACTCAGCGTTCATCAAAAAGTCATTAAGTGTGACTCCAGTGGAGCACAGATCAGTAACTGCTGTGAAATGATCCAACCTCACACACACAGCAGAAACGTGCTTCAAAGACAATTCAGGTGGTGCTGCTTCTAAATGCTTTAAAATATGATTACATTACATTATTATGAATAGTTAAGCACTTAAATACTAACCTCTTTACTACTTCCTCCCCATACACCATTATCTTCAACAATCTTCTTATCTCAGATGCTAATTAAAACGGATGATTATACAACATGATTCAGAGTCACTTTTTTTCCCCCATCTTCTAAAACTTCAACTAAATAAACATTGATAACAGTGCTTCAGACAATTGGGAGCAGGAAGAGAGTGCCCAGGACTTGAGATGAGAGAACTAAGATGGTGTTCATGGATTCATGAAGGGGGGAGTGATGGGTAGTGAAGAGACCCACCATGAATTGGGAGAGACAAAGGAAATCAGTAAATCTGGCAACATCCTCAATCTTGGGTGTAGAAAATACGTGAGGGGGGTCTCAATGACTTAGAGAGGAGAAGGATACCAAGGGAATCAAGGAGTGTGAAACCAGTGCGAGACATTGAGATGAAAGATCAGCCAATAGTTTTACTGAATTGAAGAGAAGATGAAATGCCCTGCTCTGATTTCCTAGGGTCTTGAGTCCTTAAGAGGTCTCATTGATTTGGGGGGGTGGGGTGAGGGCAGAGAGGAAGAATTTGGGGGTGGGCATTGGAGTGCTACATTACCTACCAATACATAAATCCAATTGATTAGATAGATTCCTACAGTGTGGAAACAGGCCCTTCGGTCCCAACAAGTCCACACTGATCCTCCGAAGAGTAACCCACCCAGACCTATTCCCCTACATCTAACATCTGACATCTGCATCGAATGAAGCAGGACCAGCACAGAATCATTAGCTTTGACTGTGCTGCACATTTGATGGATTTGTACATGATTAATTTAAATAATTCACAATTTCTCTGTAAAATTGTTTCCAGTGATCCAACATATGACCCATACACCTTTCTGGCTCATCTCCGGCAGTACCATGTTTCCTGCTTTCAATCACAGAAGTGAAAGATTATTCTTAAACAGAATGCAAAGGTACTGGATACAATCACAGGCAACAGATGATGCTACATCTATAATTTGATCTTGGGGTGCACATTATGTACACTGAGTTTAGCTTTGTGGAAATCCTCCAAATAGATTGCTGCACTGCAATTGGTTTGTGAGGTCTCCTTGAAACCTCAGTGTAATTACATAGCAGAACAAATGTGTGAAATGACTTTTTTTTCCCAAACAGAGAAAGCAGGACAATGAGTCAGACCGTGTGGTTGGCTGCAATTATCCCCCTAACCCTTTAATGAACATTGGTCCCGACTACCTAGGGTACACGCGCGGCAGGAGAGAAGCAGTAACTATATTAAGAGCAGTTGCCATAGTGATTGTTTAAATGAGGCTCTGAAGAGTGACATGTCTAATTGCCTGATGTTAAATTGTTTGTAACGCTGTTCTACAACTAGCCCAGAGTGTGTACCTTAATAAGCCTCAGATCTGCACTGATGATTAAGGGATTTGAAATGTCACTGGACATTAGCTTTACATCAGACAGCACAATGGATGGGATGGATGGAATTAGCTGTCCACAGGCTGTGGCATTGTAAAGTGGTTATCGTTACTCTGGCAACACAAGACCAACTCAACTTAAAAGCTGAAAAATTACTGGAACTACACGACAAAGGCTTGGTTATTGCTCCAGATCATTCAGCAGAATCTAACACTAAACAATATCCCTTGGGTAGGGTCAGGGGTCAGCTGGAAGCAATCCTGGGGAGGACATTAATGGGGTGAACAGCTGAATTGAAAAGCACAGCATGTTAGGAACATTGGAAAAAAGAGTGACGAATCAGCCCTTCCAGCCAATTCCGACTTACAATTAGAGGTCAGCTAATTTGTATCTCCACCCCTCCATGTCATGGATCATCCCAGGAGGGGCATGAAAATGCCGGGAGTGGTGATGGTCACCAAAGCAAGAGGCACATGTGGCGTCAGCTGGGTCTCAATTGGCCTCCTGAGAGAGAAGATCAGGGGTTCACTTCCCATGATTTTTCCAGTGAAGTGCTGAGGAAGATCTGCATTGTCAGAGTGGGTGCCTTTAAAGTACTGTCCAGCCCACTCATGTTTTTCATTCAGTTGTGGGACCTCAGCATCACTAGCTGGAACAGTATTTATTACGTGGATATAAAAAAAAATCCCATGGCTCATTTGAGTAAATTTACTTTCCCCACAGTTTGGATAGTTTTCTGGGTGTCCAGATCAGGGTCCTGAGACCAGTAGACCTGATTCTGATTCCATTCAATGGAATATAAAACGAGCAGTTTATATATGGGCCTGGCCATCGCTCTGTTGGAATCTCACCCAAACTAGAAAGGCTAAGAATCCACTCCACCATTGTAATAGGGATACATAACAGAGTTAGGGTGAAACGTATATTGGGCAGTTGTGTGGTAATTTTGTTCCACGCTTTGTTTTTGCTGACCCCAACACCAACTCATGATTCGAGTTGTGAGATTCATGTCACAAAATGCCCCAGCCCACTTCACAAAAATCTTATCAAACAAAGTTCAACATGGAGTGACATAAAGAGGTGTTCGGACCCCTCGGACAAAACTGTGATCGGGTCGATAATATAAAATAAAGAATTGCAGATGCTGGATATCTGAATAATAATAATAAACAAAAATTGAAATTACTTTAGAAACTTAGTAGGTCTGGCAGCATCTGTGCAGAGAAAAACAGTTAATGCTTTAAGTCCAGTGTTCCTTCTTCAGATCAGGATATGCTGAGATAGTTAGGTTTAAGGAGCATCTTAACAAAGACAAGAGAGTAGAGAAGCTTAGAGATGTGTTTATGGTCTCTGTGGTTGAAGGTACAAGTATCAATTAGAATGATGGCATCCCCACAGTGTGGAAGCAGGCCATTCGGTCCGTTGAGTCCACAGCGATCCTCTGAAGAACATTCCACCGAGATCCAACCCATCCCATCCCTGTGACCCTGTGCTCTATTCCCCGTGGCTAATCCTGCACATGTCTGGACACTATGTGCAAGTTAGCATGGCTAATCCACCTAACCTGCACATCTTTGGACTGTGGGAGGGAACTGGAGCATCCAGAGGAAACCCATGCAGACATCAGCAGATTGTACAAACTCCACAAACACAGTCCCTTGAAGAGTGGAATTGAACCCGGTGTCTGGTGCTGTGATGCAGCAGTGCTAATCCAGAGTGACCGTGCCACCCCCAGTTGACAATGAGAATGCTGAAGAGGTCAATATTGGAGGAAAGCAGGTACAGTCAGTTCTGATATAACACAATAGTTCCCATTATGGTGCGATCTCGCTTTATGAGAAAATTGTGTAATAGCTGCACCATTTAAATTAATGGGGCCGGAATCATGTTATAGCCAATACAGGTATGGAAAGTTCGGGTTCTACAAATAACCATCTAAATTCGTCAATCACGTTCGAACCAATTCACATTGTAGAAAAACGCGTTATAGCAGAACCAACTACCTTGAAGGGTTGCCGAGTTGACAGAGTTAGGACCGTGTTGCGGTTTGAACACAACATTGGGATTTTTAATGTCACGATGTTAGAATTAAAATAGAAAAAGAAATATAGCAGAGGAAACACCAGCCTGCTGGTGTGTTATTGTCCGCTTTGCACTCAGCAGCTATTGTGTTCAGGATGACATTGATGCACAGTCACCACAGGACGACTGTGTTTACAACTTAACAACAACAAGAGGACCCTCTCCCCATAGGAACCACACAATACTGGACATAGCAGGGAGCAACAGACACCAAATTGAGAGAAAATCGATGCTCTGTAATGATGGTTTAATGGTTTCACCAGAGAGCCTCAATCTACCTTATACCTCAAGAGAAAAAAGACAAGGAATAAGTTCCTTCTCCTCCACCAGGCTGACATAAGCACTCGTTAACGAGAACTAATCTTGTCAGAGCAAATACACTTTTCAAAACAAATAAGCAGCACTGTAACTTGCAAACTGCAATCAGTGAGCAGAAAAAAATAAACCAGGAGAAATATGTAATAAAATTCAATCAGTGAGCCTCAATCAACTCTTTTTAATCTGTCATTGCTTCCATGTATTGACAGTAACAGTGGAAGTAGGAATTCACAGTAATTTGGAGACGAATAAAGTTCGCACATTCAATATTTCAATTCTTTCTGCTCAGATTATTGAAAAATCCTAAAATGAAGGGAAGATATCAAGCCTAGCCCACCCATTTGGAAACTGACAGGATCAGGTGGCATTATAACCTGGCTGATTTTACACTTCATTGAACTCAGTTGAGATTAACATTGGGCAGGATGTATAACTTGTATTCCACCTGATCCCACAGGCTGGCAGAATTGGTTAAAATTATCCCTGAGGAGTCTGGAAGAGAACATTTCTACCAATGGAGCTGGTTAACATCCAAGGTTATGGCCATTCCACTTGGTAAACATATGTGTTAATATAATATGGTGTTGCACATCAATGTGAATACAAATAAGCATACACAAACGCACTGCTGTCTTCATTTATCTTACTGAGAGGCGGATATGTATCCGATTCTGTGGGAAGGCGCCGGAGCAGAGATGTGGAATTGGTATGGAAGAAGTGCAGCCTGATGTGAGCTGTCAAGGATCATTTTCACTCCCTTCAGGAAGTTCAACTGATTCCAATGTTTTAGACGTGTCAGTAGGTATTCTGTTGCCGTTGAGAATGAAACGCTGGGAATGAATGAACTGTATCGGATTCCCAGAAGTATTTGAGGTGGAGGTTGCAAGTAATTGAAGTAAGTGAGCACTCCACGTGTCCTTGTCAGCAGGCCTGCTGCACAATTGGAGGAAGCTGTCACATCAAGTCATCAGGTCTGGCAAGTGATCAAATCAGAAATTCAAACCTTGCTGCAAAAGCAAGAAAATGACTTCCTCTTGTTTGAGGTTTTGAATCGGCGGGGTATCACTCCTATTTTAGTCTCTCTGAGCAGGGCTTGAGTGGTCACTTCAGTCAGGTGGATGTATACAAGGTGGGCAATCACAACATTCCTCTACAGGCAGGCATCCTTCATGCTCTCCCGTATGGCTCCGAAATTCGAGCTGAATGCAGAGGCCACCTCAATGCCCTTGTGAAATACCATCAACGCTGTTTGAGGCGGACTCTCTGCATGATTTGGGAGGACGGGGTTCTAACATCAGCCTCCATGAAAGAGACAATAGGACCAGCATCCAGGCCACCATCATCCAAAACCAACTCCTCTGGACCAGCCCCATGCTTACTGTGCCTGAGTCACAACTACCAGAGCAAACCTTCTTTGCCCAGCTCCAGGAAGGCACTCAATCCAGAGGAGGACAACAGGAGGATTTCAATGACATCCTGAAGGTTTCCCTTGAGAAATGTAACTTAGATATCAAAACACAGGAGACCCTCGCCCACATGAAATCAACTTGGATGAAGGAACTCAACTCTTGAAGAGAACTCGTATGTAAGGGGAGGTAAGGTAAAGGAACCAGAGAAAGGAATACCAATTACCTCAAAGCCAAGGACCACTTCCGCCTCGCGGAAACACCAACCATATGTGTGATTCAGGGTATGGCTCTAGTACTACACTCATCAGCCATGCAAGGACCCACACACCCTGTGACATGGCATTTCTGAAGTGAAAATTCTCCTGAACTTCAGCGGTTGCCAATTCTGGACATGAGCTAATGCTTTCATCACAGATCTGGGGTACTTCAACTTCACGACATTGCTCTGGTACACTGGCTTCTGGGAAAGGAACAGACTCTTTGGTATGCAATTACTTTATAGAATTGTAGAGTCCCTACAGTGTGGGAGCAGGCCATTCAGCCCATCATCAACCCTCCAAAGAGCATCCCACACAGTTCCACCCATCTCCCCCTCCCTGTAACCCTGCATTTCCCATGGCCTATCCACCTAACCTGCACATCTTCGGACTGTGGGAGTAAACTGGAGAACCCAGAAGAAACCCACGCAGACACAAGGAGAGTGTGCAAAGTCCACACAGACAGTTGCCCGAGGCTGGAATCGAACCTAGGAGCCTGGCACAGTGAGGCAGCAGTGCTAACCACTGAGCCACCGTATGACTTTAAACTTGACTGCAAATGAAACAGCCCCGTGCAACTATATTTTCAAAAGTTAAAATCATACTTGGAAGTATTGAAAACAAAGAAAAATGTTACAACTTATTTAATTCCACTCTGATTTTTCTTTTTCTGAAGAGTTGTTGGTTACAGGCCTGCAGAAAATAGTATTTAGTTCCTGGAAACTTCAAGAGGCTGGCAACCCTACCTCAGGTATAAGATAATGCCTCAAATGGTTATATTTTGAGGGAGATGAAACAGTGAACGTGAGAGGAATGGAAAATGAGAGGGAGAAAAAACTTAAAACTCAGAGGAGGTTTCCAAAGCAAGGATAGAGTTAGCCATATGGTGGATGTTGGGATATAGTTTGACAGAACAATTGGAATCTTATATTTTTTATAACTACTGAATAGGACACAGGAGACCAATGGGCTTTTGAAATGAAGAGTTGATTAGAGCTCACAACATGTAGGCATGGCCATGGTCTGTCGTATTCTGAGCAAGTTGTAACCAAAGGTGAGCAGGCTAGTGAGGAGAAATTGAGCAGATCATACCTGGAAGTTAAGGGTTTGGCAACGCAGGAGCATAGGCAGATGCTGTTATCAATAGCGTACAACTGAACAGCACAGAAATTTCCCTCACTCTTTCCCCATTTCCCTGGAAATCTTTGCCTTTCCGGTTTTTATCCAGTTCCCTTTTAGAAGTTACTATTCAATCTGTTTGCATCACCTTTCCAGGGACTCTTTTCCTGATTACAAATCACTATGAAAACAATCCCTCGCTCTGCTGACTCCTTTGCCAAATATCTTAAATCATGTCTCTGCATCCATTAGTTAACAACCTTCCAAACAGCATAAATAGTTCATCCTCATTGACCTCATCGAATCCTTTCAATGAAAGAAAGCAATCTTGTTGATGAGATGATGTTGCAGAAATTCTCAGCTCCGTTGTTTTTAAAATTCATTCATGGATGTGGGCTTCATTGGTTGGACAAGCAGTCATTGCCAGTCACCAATAGCCATTGAGAAGGTGGTGGTGAGGCGATGACTACAAACCATTACAATGTTCTACACTTGAGGTGCTAAGGCAGGAACTAGGGAAGTTCACAGCTTGACAGTTAATGCGTGGGTAACGGTGGGAGTCAAAGGGAATGGCTTCAGTTTACCTCAATATGAAGAAAATTCTTGATGATTCAGGTCTTAATGTGGCACTGGCAGTTAGAGAGCTTCATTGAGATTAACGGTGGGACAGAGGGGTAAAGATGGCTGTCAGAAGAGTGGGCCGTTCAGCCCCTGAGCCTGCTTCTAGCATTCAGTTAAACCATGGCCGATAAGTATTGTAACCCCATCTACTCATCTTGGGTCCGTACTGTTCAATGCTCTTGCCTAACAAATTGATCAATTTCAAGTTAATTATTTTCAATTGAACTGCAGCCTCAAATTTCTTGGGGAAACTCAATTTGAAATTTCCATCAGATTTTATGTTAACTTTAACTGAACAGCCCAGGTCTAGCTTTGTTATGTCCCCTTGTTCTAGACGCTCCCATTGGAGGAAATATTTTCCTTATCTACCATGTAATCTTCAATCGCCTGAAATAGCTCAGTTAGATCACTCTTTAACGTTTATACTCAAAAAGGAAAACAAGGTTGGTCGGTACAACAACTTTAGCTTAACTCTTTAGCCTCCACATCAGTTGGTGAATCGATGCTGCATTGACTACAAGGCCAATACATTCTTCAGTATGTAACTGAAAGAAGATGTCACTCAGGTACAAGAGGGCCCTGATTCACAAATGGCCAATGTATGAACGCTCATACTTACAAATGTGATCTCACACAAGGGTGTAATTTTAAAGATTGACATGTGAACATTTCCTGTATTTAGGGACAGCTCCTTTATATCATTGTGCATTGAGTTCCGACTGGTGTACAAATCGACTTGCAGGTGGACTCAAGAATGGAACACATTCTTAACACGGGAACTGCCTGTGTACCATGTTAATGTTGGGCACTAATTACTGAATGATGTGGCATACCAGAGGCAGGAGATTAGATTCGATTACTTACAGTGTGGAAACAGGTCCTTCTGCCCAACAAGTCCTCACCAACCCGTCCAAGCGTGTCCCACCCAGACCCATTCCCCTACATTTACCCCTTCACCTCACACTACGGGAAATTTAGCATGGCCAATTCACCTGACCTGCACATTTTTGGACTGTGGGAGGAAACCCACGCAGATACGGGGAGAATGTGCAAACTCCACACAGTCAGTTGCCTGAGGCGGGAATTGAACCTGGGTCTCTGGCGCTGTGAGGTAGCAGTGCTAACCACTGTGCCACAGTGCTACCCACAGAGGAGATGTGATTGAAGGCAATTCTGTATTGTGTTGTGCATGAAAGAGCAAATGTTAGGATAGATGTTTGGATGAGCGTACTGAAGCAGTGGGGAGGCTGACAATCATAAGACAGAGATTCAAGTAGGTCACAGTCTTATTTGTGACTTTCATTCTGTGAACCCCCAGTGCGGTGATTAAGGCAAAGTCAACTTGAGGGGATTTAGAAACAAGAGTAATGGGAGAGACGGAAGCAAGGTTGAATGACACACTCACTAACTTTGCAAAGAATGGGCTGATTGGGGCAGTATTTCTGTAACAGGGAAAGGCATGAGGGTTTAGATGGTGGGAAAGTGATAATGGTCCTTTTAGAGTACGGACACTGCCAGAAAACGGGAACAGTTTGATAAAATCAGAAACTTGGAGCAAGAAGAGATGAAAGGGACCAATAATACAATAATAAAATCACATTGAATGCTTGGGTGGAGACGAGATCAGGGAAGAGATAGGTGCCAGGTGATATAAGGCATGGTCAGTATGGTCTACTGGACTAATTTCAAACAGTGGACAGATTGGAGAGGAATTTTCCAGATTCTCTCCCTCTTTGGCCTTAGGAAAGTACCTGATTAAGAAGACTTGTTTTCCCACAGTGACTTTCATAACCTTAGGATAGTTTTAAGGGCATTTTAGTCCTTATTTTTAAGATACGGTCAGTATTGTAAAGCAGGAACCACAGCAGCCAAGTGACACACAGAATGTCCCACAAACAGCAATGTGATGATGATGATGAAATAATCGATTTTAGTGATGTTGGTTGGCCAGTAAATATTGATTTGGGACACTCAGGACTACTTTGAATAGTGCAGTGGAATCTTTAATATCCACTAAGGAAGCAAGTGGAGGTGCTTGGTTAATATTGCATCTAAAGGAAGGCATCTCTGATTGAGCAGTATTCCCTACTGGTAATGACAGCTTAGAGTGTGTGTTCAGTTATCTCAAATCTCTCATCATATTCTGAATGAGGCCTAACTAGGAACAAGCAGTATATTACATTTGATGCTAGACAAACCATCAATAAACACCACAGGTCAGCTCCTGAAATTAAGTTTGCAATGAACCATTTCTTTATTTTACTGATTTAAAGGAATTATCACTACTAGATAGCTCTGAACATTCCTCTGCAGTTGTATTTATCAGCACATTTAGCAACAGAGTCACTGCTGAAGCAGCATCAGATTTCATGTTCCTCGCATGTCAAACCAAAACGGGAGAGAAGCAGAGTTCAGGCAGACTCACTGCCTCTACACAAGAATGATGATTCCTCCTTCAAATGGCAAATACCATGACAAGTATTTATGCAGAATCGCGCTTAATAACAGTAGACAGGGCAAGGGGGGGGGGGGGGAACGGATCAAAATAAACACCAGTAGTGGACTCATCAGCATTTAAATCAGAACAGAACAGACTGTGTAATATGGATCCACAGGTTGATTTGTTGGGGCTAAACAAGTCAACAAGTAGGATCCATGCAGTTCAAATAAGGTTTGTACACTGTTTTACATCAATGGTTTGTATAGCTCCTCTCTGGTCCAAACAGGAAACTTACACACTGTGATTTCAAAAAAAATTCATCCTTGGCTTAAAAATTCTCTTCTCTCTCATCAGTCCTCCATTATTTCATCCAGCTCTACAACTCTATGTTCTCCCCTCCTGCTCTACATCTCTCTGTCCTCCCCTCCAGCTCTACATCTCTCTGTCCTCCCCTCCAGCTCTACAACTCTCTGTCCTCCCCTCCAGCTCTACAACTCTCTGTCCTCCCCTCCAGCTCTACATCTCTCTGTCCTCCCCTCCAGCTCTACAACTCTCTGTCCTCCCCTCCAGCTCTAAAACTCTCTGACTTCGACTCCAGCTCTACAACTCTATGACCTCTCCTCCAACTCCCTGTCCACCCCTTCAACTCTACAGCTCTCTGTCTGCCCCACCCGTTCTACAACTCTCTGTCCTCCCCTTCAGCTAAACAACTCTCTGTCCTCTTCTCCAAGTCTACAACTCTCTGTCACCCCCTCCGCTTCTGCAACTCTCTGTCCGCTTCTCCAGCGCTTTAAATTTCTGTCCTCCCCTCAACTCTTCAACTATATCTCCACTCCTCCAAATCTACAACTCTCGATCCTCCCCTCCACCGCTACACTTCTCAGTCCTCCCCGCAACTCTGCAATTCTCTGTCCTCCCCTCTAGCTCTACAACTCTCTGTCCTCCCCTCCAGCTCTACAACTCTCTGTCCTCCCCTCCAGCTCTACAACTCTCTGTACTCCCCTCCAGCTCTACATCTCTCTGTCCTCCCCTCTAGCTCTACAACTCTCTGTCATCCCCTCCAGCTCTACAACTCTCTGTCCTCCCCTCTAGCTCTACAACTCTCTGTCCTCCCCTCCAGCTCTACAACTCTCTGTCATCCCCTCCAACTCTACAACTCTCTGTCATCCCCTCCAACTCTACAACTCTCTGTCATCCCCTCCAACTCTACAACTCTCTGTCCTCCCCTCCAGCTCTACAAATCTCTGGCCACTCCTCCAACTCTACAACACTCTGTCTTCCACTCCCGCTCTGCAACTCTCAGTTCTCCACTCCAGCTCTACAACTCATTGTCCTGCCCTCCAACTCTAAAACTCTCTGTCCTCCCCTCCAGTTCTAAAACTCTCTGTCCTCCCCTCCAACTCTACAACTTTCTGTCCTCACCTCCATTTCTACAACTCTCTGTTCTCTCCAACTGCTCTGCAACTCTCTGTTCTCCCCTGCAGCTCAATAAATCTCTGTCCTCCCCTCAACTCTACAACTCTCTGTGCTCCCCTCCAGCTCTACAATTCTCTGTCCTCCTCTCCAACTCTATAACACCCTCTCCTCCCATCCAGGTCTACCACACTCTGTCCTCCCCTCCATCTCTTCAACTCTATGTCCTCCCCTCCATCTCTTCAACTCTCTGTCCTCCCCTCCAACTCTACAACTCTCTGTCCTCCCCTCCAGCTCTACAACTCTCTGTCCTCCCCTCCAGCTCTACAACTCTCTGTCCTCCCCTCCATCTCTACATCTCTCTGTACTCTCCTCCAGATCTACAACTGTCTGTCCTCTCCCCCAACTCTACTACACTCTGTCCTCTCCTCCAGCTCTAAAACTCTCTGTCCTCCCCTCCAGCTCTACAACTCACTGTCCTCCCCTCCAGCTCTAAAACTCTCTGTCCTCCCCTCCAGCTCTACAACTCACTGTCCTCCCCTCCAGCTCTACAACACTCTGTCCCTTCTCCCAGGTTCTACAACTCTACTGTCCTCCCCTCCAGCTCTGCAAATTTCTGTCCTCCCCTCCAGCACTAAAACTCTCTGTCCTCGACTCCAGCTCTACAACTCTATGACCTCTCCTCCAACTCCCTGTCCACCCCTTCAGCTCTACAGCTCTCTGTCTGCCCCACCCGTTCTACAACTCTCTGTCCTCCCCTTTAGCTAAACAACTCTCTGTCCTCTTCTCCAAGTCTACAACTCTCTGTCACCCCCTCCGCTTCTGCAACTCTCTGTCCGCTTCTCTAGCGCTTCAAATTTCTGTCCTCCCCTCAACTCTTCAACTATATCTCCACTCCTCCAAATCTACAACTCTCGATCCTCCCCTCCACCGCTACACTTCTCAGTCCTCCCCGCAACTCTGCAATTCTCTGTCCTCCCCTCTAGCTCTACAACTCTCTGTCCTCCCCTCCAGCTCTACAACTCTCTGTCCTCCCCTCCAGCACTACAACTCTCTGTCCTCCCCTCCAGCTCTACAACTCTCTGTCCTCCCCTCCAGCTCTACAACTCTCTGTCCTCCCCTCCAGCTCTACAACTCTCTGTCCTCCCCTCTAGCTCTACAACTCTCTGTCCTCCCCTCCAGCTCTACAACTCTCTGTCCTCCCCTCCAGCACTACAACTCTCTGTCCTCCCCTCCAGCTCTACAACTCTCTGTCCTCCCCTCCAGCTCTACAACTCTCTGTCCTCCCCTCCAGCTCTACAATCTCTGTCCTCCTCCCCAGCTCTACAACTCTCTGTCCTCCCCTCCAGCTCTACAACTCTCTGTACTCCCCACCAGCTCTCCAACTCTCTGTCCTTCCCACTGGCTCTACAACTCTCTGTCATCCCCTCCAGCTCTACAACTCTCTGTCCTCCCCTCCAGCTCTACAACTCTCTGTCCTCCCCTCTAGCTCTACAACTCTCTGTCATCCCCTCCAGGTCTACAACTCTCTGTCCTCCCCTCCAGCTCTACAACTCTCTGTCATCCCCTCCAGCTCTACAACTCTCTGTCCTCCCCTCTAGCTCTACAACTCTCTGTCCTCCCCTCCAGCTCTACAACTCTCTGTCCTCCCCTCCAGCTCTACAACTCTCTGTCCTCCCCTCCAGCTCTACAACTCTCTGTACTCCCCACCAGCTCTCCAACTATCTGTCCTTCCCACTGGCTCTACAACTCTCTGTACTCCCCTCTAGCTCTACAACTCTCTGTCCTCCCCTCTAGCTCTACAACTCTCTGTCCTCCCCTCCAGCTCTACAACTCTCTGTCCTCCCCTCCAGCTCTACAACTCTCTGTCCTCCCCTCCAGCTCTACAACTCTCTGTACTCCCCACCAGCTCTCCAACTATCTGTCCTTCCCACTGGCTCTACAACTCTCTGTACTCCCCTCCAGCTCTACAACTCTCTGTCCTCCCCTCCAGCTCTACAACTATCTGTCCTTCCCACTGGCTCTACAACACTCTGTACTCCCCTCTAGCTCTACAACTCTCTGTCCTCCCCTCCAGCTCTACAACTCTCTGTACTCCCCACCAGCTCGACAACTCTCTGTCCTCCCCTCCAGCTCTACAACTATCTGTCCTTCCCACTGGCTCTACAACACTCTGTACTCCCCTCTAGCTCTACAACTCTCTGTCCTCCCCTCCAGCTCTACAACTCTCTGTACTCCCCACCAGCTCTCCAACTATCTGTCCTTCCCACTGGCTCTACAACTCTCTGTACTCCCCTCTAGCTCTACAACTCTCTGTCCTCCCCTCCAGCTCTACAACTCTCTGTCCTCCCCTCCAGCTCTACAACTCTCTGTCATCCCCTCCAGCTCTACAACTCTCTGTCCTCCCCTCCAGCTCTACAACTCTCTGTACTCCCCTCTAGCTCTACAACTCTCTGTCCTCCCCTCCAGCTCTACAACTCTCTGTCCTCCCCTCCAGCTCTACAACTCTCTGTCATCCCCTCCAGCTCTACAACTCTCTGTCCTCCCCTCCAGCTCTACAACTCTCAGTCCTCCCCTCCAGCTCTACAACTCTCTGTCCTCCCCTCCAGCTCTACAACTCTCTGTCCTCCCCTCCAGCTCTACAACTCTCTGTACTCCCCTCTAGCTCTACAACTCTCTGTCCTCCCCTCTAGCTCTACAACTCTCTGTCCTCCCCTCCAGCTCTACAACTCTCAGTCCTCCCCTCCAGCTCTACAACTCTCTGTCCTCCCCTCCAGCTCTACAACTCTCTGTCCTCCCCTCCAGCTCTACAACTCTCTGTACTCCCCACCAGCTCTCCAACTATCTGTCCTTCCCACTGGCTCTACAACTCTCTGTACTCCCCTCCAGCTCTACAACTCTCTGTCCTCCCCTCCAGCTCTACAACTCTCTGTCCTCCCCTCTAGCTCTACAACTCTCTGTCCTCCCCTCCAGCTCTACAACTCTCTGTCCTCCCCTCTAGCTCTACAACTCTCTGTCCTCCCCTCCAGCTCTACAACTCTCTGTCCTCCCCTCCAGCTCTACAACTCTCTGTCCTCCCCTCTAGCTCTACAACTCTCTGTCCTCCCCTCCAGCTCTAGAACTCTCTGTCCTCCCCTCTAGCTCTACAACTCTCTGTCCTCCCCTCCAGCTCTACAACTCTCTGTCCTCCCCTCCAGCTCTACAACTCTCTGTCCTCCCCTCTAGCTCTACAACTCTCTGTCCTTCCCACTGGCTCTACAACTCTCTGTCATCCCCTCCAGCTCTACAACTCTCTGTCATCCCCTCCAGCTCTACAACTCTCTGTCCTCCCCTCCAGCTCTACAACTCTCTGTCATCCCCTCCAGCTCTACAACTCTCTGACCTCCCCTCCAGCTCTACAACTCTCTGTCCTCCCCTCCAGCTCTACAACTCTCTGTCATCCCCTCCAGCTCTACAACTCTCTGTCCTCCCCTCTAGCTCTACAACTCTCTGTCCTCCCCTTCCGCTCTACAACTCTCTGTCCTCCCCTCCAGCTCTACAACTCTCTGTCCTCCCCTCCAGCTCTACAACTCTCTGTACTCCCCACCAGCTCTCCAACTATCTGTCCTTCCCACTGGCTCTACAACTCCCTATCATCCCCTCCAGCTCTACAACTCTCTGTCATCCCCTCCAGCTCTACAACTCTCTGTCCTCCCCTCCAGCTCTTCAACTCTCTGTCATCCCCTCCAGCTCTACAACTCTCTGTCCTCCCCTCCAGCTCGGCAACTCACTATCCTGCCCTGCAGCTGTACAACTCTCTGTCCTCCCCTTCAGCTCTACATCTGTTCTCCCCACCAGCCCTACACTGTCTGACGTCTCCTCCGGTTCTACAACTCTCTGTCCTCTCCTCTATCTCTACAAGTCTCTGTCCTTCTCTCCAGCTCTGCATCTCTCTGTCCTCTCCCCCAGCTCTACAAATCTCTGTCCTTCCCTCCAGCTCTACAACTGTCTGTACTTTCTTCCAGCTCTATAACTCACTGTCCTCTCCTCCAACTCTACAACTCTCTGTCTTCCCTTCCAGCTCTACAACTCTCTGTCCTCTCTTCCTGCCCTACAACTCTCTGTCCTCCCCTCCAGCTCTTTAACACTCTGTCCTCTCGTCCAGCTCTACAACTCTCTGTCCACCCCTCCAGCGCTACAACTGTCTGACCTCCTCTCCAACTCGACAACTCTCTGTCTTCCCCTCCCGCTCTACAACTCTCTGTCCTCCCCTCCAGCTCTACAACTCTCTGTCATCCCCTCCAGCTCTACAACTCTCTGTCCTCCCCTTCAGCTCTACATCTCTCTGTTCTCCCCACCAGCCCTACACTGTCTGACGTCTCCTCCGGTTCTACAACTCTCTGTCCTCCCCTCCATCTCTACAAGTCTCTGTCCTTCTCTCCAGCTCTGCATCTCTCTGTCCTCTCCCCCAGCTCTACAAATCTCTGTCCTTCCCTCCAGCTCTACAACTGTCTGTACTTTCTTCCAGCTCTATAACTCACTGTACTCCCCACCAGCTCTCCAACTGTCTGTCCTTCCCACTGGCTCTACAACTCTCTGTACTCCCCTCCAGCTCTACAACTCTCTGTCCTCCCCTCCAGCTCTACAACTCTCTGTCCTCCCCTCCAGCTCTACAACTCTCTGTACTCCCCACCAGCTCTCCAACTATCTGTCCTTCCCACTGGCTCTACAACTCTCTGTACTCCCCTCCAGCTCTACAACTCTCTGTCCTCCCCTCCAGCTCTACAACTCTCTGTCCTCCCCTCTAGCTCTACAACTCTCTGTCCTCCCCTCCAGCTCTACAACTCTCTGTCCTCCCCTCTAGCTCTACAACTCTCTGTCCTCCCCTCCAGCTCTACAACTCTCTGTCCTCCCCTCCAGCTCTACAACTCTCTGTCCTCCCCTCTAGCTCTACAACTCTCTGTCCTCCCCTCCAGCTCTAGAACTCTCTGTCCTCCCCTCTAGCTCTACAACTCTCTGTCCTCCCCTCCAGCTCTACAACTCTCTGTCCTCCCCTCCAGCTCTACAACTCTCTGTCCTCCCCTCTAGCTCTACAACTCTCTGTCCTTCCCACTGGCTCTACAACTCTCTGTCATCCCCTCCAGCTCTACAACTCTCTGTCATCCCCTCCAGCTCTACAACTCTCTGTCCTCCCCTCCAGCTCTACAACTCTCTGTCATCCCCTCCAGCTCTACAACTCTCTGACCTCCCCTCCAGCTCTACAACTCTCTGTCCTCCCCTCCAGCTCTACAACTCTCTGTCATCCCCTCCAGCTCTACAACTCTCTGTCCTCCCCTCTAGCTCTACAACTCTCTGTCCTCCCCTTCCGCTCTACAACTCTCTGTCCTCCCCTCCAGCTCTACAACTCTCTGTCCTCCCCTCCAGCTCTACAACTCTCTGTACTCCCCACCAGCTCTCCAACTATCTGTCCTTCCCACTGGCTCTACAACTCCCTATCATCCCCTCCAGCTCTACAACTCTCTGTCATCCCCTCCAGCTCTACAACTCTCTGTCCTCCCCTCCAGCTCTTCAACTCTCTGTCATCCCCTCCAGCTCTACAACTCTCTGTCCTCCCCTCCAGCTCGGCAACTCACTATCCTGCCCTGCAGCTGTACAACTCTCTGTCCTCCCCTTCAGCTCTACATCTGTTCTCCCCACCAGCCCTACACTGTCTGACGTCTCCTCCGGTTCTACAACTCTCTGTCCTCTCCTCTATCTCTACAAGTCTCTGTCCTTCTCTCCAGCTCTGCATCTCTCTGTCCTCTCCCCCAGCTCTACAAATCTCTGTCCTTCCCTCCAGCTCTACAACTGTCTGTACTTTCTTCCAGCTCTATAACTCACTGTCCTCTCCTCCAACTCTACAACTCTCTGTCTTCCCTTCCAGCTCTACAACTCTCTGTCCTCTCTTCCTGCCCTACAACTCTCTGTCCTCCCCTCCAGCTCTTTAACACTCTGTCCTCTCGTCCAGCTCTACAACTCTCTGTCCACCCCTCCAGCGCTACAACTGTCTGACCTCCTCTCCAACTCGACAACTCTCTGTCTTCCCCTCCCGCTCTACAACTCTCTGTCCTCCCCTCCAGCTCTACAACTCTCTGTCATCCCCTCCAGCTCTACAACTCTCTGTCCTCCCCTTCAGCTCTACATCTCTCTGTTCTCCCCACCAGCCCTACACTGTCTGACGTCTCCTCCGGTTCTACAACTCTCTGTCCTCCCCTCCATCTCTACAAGTCTCTGTCCTTCTCTCCAGCTCTGCATCTCTCTGTCCTCTCCCCCAGCTCTACAAATCTCTGTCCTTCCCTCCAGCTCTACAACTGTCTGTACTTTCTTCCAGCTCTATAACTCACTGTCCTCTCCTCCAACTCTACAACTCTCTGTCCTTCCCTCCAACTCTACACTCTCTGTCCTCTCTTCCTGCCCTACAACTCTCTGTCCTCCCCTCCAGCTCTTTAACACTCTGTCCTCTCGTCCAGCTCTACAACTCTCTGTCCACCCCTCCAGCGCTACAACTGTCTGTCCTCCTCTCCAACTCGACAACTCTCTGTCGTCCCCTCCAGCTCTAGAACTCTCTACTCCACTCCAGGTCTATTGCTCTCTGTCCTCTCCTCCAACTCTACAATCTCTGTCCTCCCCTCCAGCTCTACAGCTTTCTGTCCTCACCTCCATTTCTACAACTCTCTGTTCTCTCCAACTGCTCTGAAACTCTCTGTTCTCCCCTGCAGTTCAACAAGTCTCTGTCCTCCCCTCAAATCTACAACTCACTGTCCTCCCCTCCAGCTCTACAACTCTCTGTCCTTCCCTCCCACTCTACAACTCACTGTCCTCCCCTCTAGCTCTCCAACTCACTGTCCTCCCCTCCAAATCTACATCTCTCTGTCCTCCCCTCAACTCCAAAACTCTCTGTTCTCTTCTCCAGCTCTACAACTCTCTGTCCTCCCTCCAGCTCTGCAACTCACTGTCATCTACTAAAGCTCTTTAACTCTCTGTCCTCTCCTCCAGCTCTAAATCTCTCTGTCCTCCCCTCCAGCTCTACAACTCTCTGCCCTCCCGTCCATTTCTACAACTCTCTGTCCTCCCCTCCAGCTCTGCAACTCTCTATCCTCCCCTGTGGCTCTACAACTCTCTGTCCTCTCCTCCAGCGCTACAACTCTCTGTCCTTCCCTCCAGCTCTACAACTCTCTGTCTTTCCTCTAGTTCTGCAACTCTCTATCCTCCCCTGCAGCTCTACAACTCTCTGTCTTCCCCTCCCACTCTACAACTCTCTGTCCTCCCATCCAGCTCTCCAACTCACTGTCCTCCCTCCAACTCTACAACACTCTGTACTCTCCTCCAGCTTTACATCTCTCAGTTCACCCCACCAGCCCTACACTGTCTGTCGTCTCCTCCGGTTCTACACCTCACTGTCCTCCCCTCCAGCTCTACAACTCTCTGTCATCCCCTCCAGCTCTACAACTCTCTGTCCTCCCCTCCAGCTCTACAACTCTCTGTCATCCCCTCCAGCTCTACAACTCTCTGTCCTCCCATCCAGCTCTCCAACTCACTGTCCTCCCTCCAACTCTACAACACTCTGTACTCTCCTCCAGCTTTACATCTCTCAGTTCACCCCACCAGCCCTACACTGTCTGTCGTCTCCTCCAGCTCTACAACTCTCTGTCCTCCCCTCCAGCTCTACAACTCTCTGTCATCCCCTCCAGCTCTACAACTCTCTGTCCTCCCCTCCAGCTCTACAACTCTCTGTCATCCCCTCCAGCTCTACAACTCTCTGTCCTCCCCTTCAGCTCTACATCTCTCTGTTCTCCCCACCAGCCCTACACTGTCTGACGTCTCCTCCGGTTCTACAACTCTCTGTCCTCCCCTCCATCTCTACAAGTCTCTGTCCTTCTCTCCAGCTCTGCATCTCTCTGTCCTCTCCCCCAGCTCTACAAATCTCTGTCCTTCCCTCCAGCTCTACAACTGTCTGTACTTTCTTCCAGCTCTATAACTCACTGTCCTCTCCTCCAACTCTACAACTCTCTGTCCTTCCCTCCAACTCTACAACTCTCTGTCCTCTCTTCCTGCCCTACAACTCTCTGTCCTCCCCTCCAGCTCTTTAACACTCTGTCCTCTCGTCCAGCTCTACAACTCTCTGTCCACCCCTCCAGCGCTACAACTGTCTGTCCTCCTCTCCAACTCGACAACTCTCTGTCGTCCCCTCCAGCTCTAGAAGTCTCTACTCCACTCCAGGTCTATTGCTCTCTGTCCTCTCCTCCAACTCTACAATCTCTGACCTCCCCTCCAGCTCTACAGCTTTCTGTCCTCACCTCCATTTCTACAACTCTCTGTTCTCTCCAACTGCTCTGAAACTCTCTGTTCTCCCCTGCAGTTCAACAAGTCTCTGTCCTCCCCTCAAATCTACAACTCTCTGTCCTTCCCTCCAACTCTACAACTCTCTGTCCTCTCCCGTAGCTCTACAATCTCTGTCCTCCCCTCCAGTTCTACAACTCTCTGTCCTCCCCTCCTGCTCTACAAATCTCTGTCAGCCCCTCCCGCTCGACAACTCTCTGTCCTCCCCTCAAATCTACAACTCTCTGTCCTCCCCTCCCGCTCAACAACTCTCTGTCCTCTCCTCCCACTCTACAACTCACTGTCCTCCACTCAAGCTCTCCAACTCACTGTCCTCCCCTCCAGCTCTACAACTCACTGTCCTCCCCTCAACTCCAAAACTCTCTGTCCTCTTCTCCAGCTCTACAACTCTCTGTCCTCCCTCCAGCTCTGCAACTCACTGTCATCTACTAAAGCTCTTTAACTCTCTGTCCTCTCCTCCAGCTCTAAATCTCTCTGTCCTCGCCTCCAGCTCTACAACTCTCTGCCCTCCCGTCCATTTCTACAACTCTCTGTCCTCCCCTCCAGCTCTGCAACTCTCTATCCTCCCCTGTGGCTCTACAACTCTCTGTCCTCCCCTCCAGCTCTGCAACTCTCTATCCTCCCCTGTGGCTCTACAACTCTCTGTCCTCTCCTCCAGCGCTACAACTCTCTGTCCTTCCCTCCAGCTCTACAACTCTCTGTCTTTCCTCTAGTTCTGCAACTCTCTATTCTCCCCTGCAGCTCTACAACTCTCTGTCTTCCCCTCCCACTCTACAACTCTCTGTCCTCCCATCCAGCTCTCCAACTCACTGTCCTCCCCTCCAACTCTACAACACTCTGTACTCTCCTCCAGCTTTACATCTCTCAGTTCACCCCACCAGCCCTACACTGTCGTCTCCTCCGGTTCTACACCTCACTGTCCTCTCCTCCAGCTCTTTAACTCTCTGTCCTCCCCTCCAGCACTACAACTCTCTGTCATCCCCTCCAGCTCTACAACTCTCTGTCCTCCCCTCCAGCTCTACATCTCTCTGTCCTCCCCTCCAGCTCTACATCTCTCTGTCCTCAACTCCAGCACTACAACTCTCTGTCATCCCCTCCAGCTCTACAACTCTCTGTCCTCCCCTCCAGCACTACAACTCTCTGTCATCCCCTCCAGCTCAACAACTCTCTGTCCTCCCCTCCAGCTCTACAACTCTCTGTCATCCCCTCCAGCTCTGCAACTCTCTATCCTCCCCTGCGGCTCTACAACTCTCCATCCTCCCCTCCCACTCTCCAACTCACTGTCCCCCCCTCCAACTCTACAACACTCTGTACTCTCCTCGAGCTCGACAACTCTCTGTCCTTCCCTCCAGCTCTTTAACTCTCTGTCCCCTCCTGCAGCTCTACAACTCTCTGTCCTTATCTCAACCTCCACAAATGTCTGTCCTCTTCTGCAGCTCTACAACTCACTGTCCTCCCCCCCCAGTTCTACAAATCTCTGTCATCCCCTCCAGCTCAAAAACTCTGTCCTCTCCTCAAACTCTACAACTCTCTCTCCTCTCCTCCAGCTCTACAACATTCTATCCTCCCCTCCCTCTCTACAACATTCTGTCCTCCCCTCCCGCTCTACAATTCTCTGTCCTCCCCTCGCCCTCGACATCGCTCAGTCCTCTCCTCCAGCTCTACAACTCTCTGTGCTCCCCTCAACTCCAAAACTCTCTGTCCTCTCCTCCACCTCGACATCTGTCTGTCCTCTCCTCCAACTCGACAACTCTCTGTCCTCCCCTCCAGCTCTACAACTCTCTGTCCTCCCCTCCAGCTCTACATCTGTCTGTCCTCTCCTTCAACTCTACAACTCTCTGTCCTCCCCTCCAGCTCTACAACTCTCTGTCCTCCCCTCCAGCTCTACATCTGTCTGTCCTCTCCTTCAACTCTACAACTCTCTGTCCTCCCCTCCCGCTCTACATCTCTCTGTACTCACCCCCAGCTCTACAACTCTCTGTCCTCCCCTCCAACTCTACAGCTCTCTGTCCTCCCCTGCAGTTCCACAACTCTCTATCCTCCCCTCAAGCTCTACAACTCTCTGTCCTCTCCTCCAACTCTGCAACCCTCTCTCCTCTCCTGAAGTTCTACAACTCTCTGTCCTCACCTCCAGCTCTATAACTCTCTGTACTCTCCTCCAACTCTACAACTCTCTGTCCTCCCCTCCCGCTTTACAACTCTCTGTCCTCCCCTCTATTTCTACAGCTCTCTGTCCTCCCCTCGAGCTCTGCAACTCTCAGTCCCCCTCTCCAGTTCTACAGCTCTCTGTCCTCCCCTCCATCTCTACAACTCTCTGTCCTCTCCTCCAGCTCTACAACTCTGTCCTCCCCTCCAACTCTACAACTTTCAGTGCTCCCCTCCAGCTCTACAATTCCCTGTCCTCCCCTCCAACTCTATAACACCCTGTCCTCCCATCCAGGTCTACTACACTCTGTCCTCCCCTCCATCTCTTCAACTCTCTGTCCTCCCCTCCATCTCTTCAACTCTCTGTCCTCCCCTCCATCTCTTCAACTCTCTGTCCTCCCCTCCAGCTCTACAACTCACTGTCCTCCCCTCCAGCTCTACAACTCACTGTGCTCCCCACGAGCTCTAGAACTCTCTGTCCACCCCTCCCGCTTTACAATTCTCTGTCCTTCCCTTTATCTCTATAGCTCTCTGTCCTCTCCTCCAGCCCTGCAACTCTCTGTCCCCTCTCCAGCTCTACAACTCTCTCTCCTCCCCTCCAACTCTACAACTCTCTCTCCTCCCCTCCCGCTCTATAACTCTCTGTCCTCCACTCCAACTCTACAACTCTCTGTTGCCCCCTCCAACTCTACAACTCTCTGTCCTCCCCTCCCGCTCTATAACTCTCTGTCCTCCACTCCAACTCTACAACTCTCCATCCTCCCCTCCTGCTCTACATCTTTCTTTTCTCCCCTCCTGCTTTACAACTCTCTCTCCTCCCCTCCAACTCTACAACTCTCTCTCCTCCCCTCCCGCTCTACAACTCTCTCTCCTCCCCTCCAACTCTACAACTCTCTCTCCTCCCCTCCCGCTCTACAACTCTCTGTCCTCCCCTCCAACTCTACAACTCTCTCTCCTCCCCTCCCGCTCTACAACTCTCTGTCCTCCCCTCCAACTCTACAACTCTCTGTCCTCCCCTCCCGCTCTACAACTCTCTGTCCTCCCCTCCAACTCTACAACTCTCTGTCCTCCCCTCCAGCTCTACAACTCTCTGTCCTCTCCACTCTGCTCTACAACTCTCTGTCCTCTCCTCCAGCACTTCAGCTCTCTGTCCTCCCCTCCAAATCTACTACTCTCTGTCCTCCCCTCCAGCTCTGCAACTCTCTGTCCTCCCCTCCTGCTCTGCAACTCTCTGTCATTCCCTCCAGCTCTACAACTGTCTGTCCTCCCCTCCAACTCTACAACTCTCTGTCCTCCCCACCCGCTCGACATTTTTCTGTCCTCCCCTCCAACTCTACAACTCTCTGTCCTCCCCTCCTGCTCTACATCTCTCTGTCCTCCCCACCCGCTCGACATTTTTCTGTCCTCCCCTCCAACTCTACAACTCTCTGTCCTCCCCTCCTGCTCTACATCTCTCTCTCCACCCCTCCCACTCTACAACACTCTGTCCTCCCCTCCAGCTCCACAACTCTCTGTCCTCCCATTCTGCTCTACAACTCTCTGTCCTCCCCTCCAACTCTACAGCTCTTCGTCCTTCCCCCCAGCTCTACAACTCACTGTCCTCCCCTCCAACTCGACAACTCTCCTTCCTCCCCTCCTGCTCTACATCTTTCTGTCCTCCCCTCCTGCTCAACAACTCTCTGTCATTCCCTCCAGCTCTACAATCACTGTCCTCCCCTCCAACTCTACAATTCTCCGTCCTCCCCTGCCGCTCTACATCTTTCAGTCCTCCCCTCCAACTCTACAACCCTCTCTCCGCCCCTCCCGCTCTACAACTCTCTCTCCTCGCCTCCTGCTCTACAACTCTCTGTCCTCCCCTCCAACTCTACAACTCTCTGTCCACCGCTCTATCTCTCTGATTTCTTGTATATCCCCAACCTCTTTAGTCTTCCACTGGGTGCTTTCTCTTCAGCTGTGGGCCCAATACTCCATCATCATTTGTCTAAGCTTATCCAGCAGTGACCAGTTCAGTTCATCAAACTTCTATCTCTCAGTTCAGAAATTTGTGTGCTGAAGTCCCCTTTCAGCACAAAAATGGAAAATCAATGTCATGCCAGTCAGTGGAAGAGACTGATGTACACTCAGAGGTGCTTGCATTTGGGTGAAATGTTAAATCAGAGTTCCATTTGCCATCTTATGCAGATGTAAAACAGTGATTGCCATTGTTTACAAAAAGAACAGAAAAGTTTCCTCTGGTGTCCTGATCAAATTTTATTACGAAATCTACATTATAAAAACAGATCCTCTGGTCAGGAGAGCATTGTTGCTTGAGTGTGCTGAATGGCTGCCATGTCTCACAACAGTGACTGTGGAAATTCGTTAGCTGTGAAATACTTTGGGACTACAGTCATTACGAAAGGCACTGAGTAAATACAAATTCCTTCTTGCTTTGCCCTTCTCTCTTCCTTTAAAACATTTGGTAACTTGTGCTATTACCTCCTCACGTGGTTGAGTGCCAACCTTTGATGGATTCTCTTCGTTCAAGATTTTGGTCATCTATTCTAATCGCCATTTGTTGGTCAGGATCAATTTCTCGCTTTGCAATGTTCCAGCAAACTGAAAGTGCAATTTAAATTAAAGTTGTTGTCGTTCAAAAGGTAATTATTCTTGTGCGTTGCAATGTCAGAGGGCAAATGAGTTTTTTTCCAAGACTGACTGAAATAAAGGTTCCAGTGGAGCATGGACTAGTTTTACCCAATGGCCTGTTACTCTGTGATTCTACAGAATTCTGTGGTGAGAACACTGGAACAATGGGTGAAGTTGATCACTCAAGAACTGTATATACCAATGTGGATTGGTAAAGCTTTAATACAGCAGCTAAGTTGTATTTCCATGTATTTCTGTTTTTTATTCATTTTGACCACACATGCAAACTCTGCTATTATTCTGGTGAATCTTTTCCTTCCTCTGTCCAAGAACTTGCTATATTTATGTGTCCAGGATTTAAACTTCTTGGCCTTCCCATCTTTCCATGCATTTGGCTTCTACTGGACTTCACACCAGCTTTAGGAAGAGGACAATGGCCATAGATTCATTCCACAGGACCAGCCACCTCTCCTGCGAAAGAGGTTACCTCGCCACTTAAAACTGCTTTCCTTTTAAAACAGAAGTAAGTCAGGGAGCTCCATGAGTTTGGCTGACTGACTGTCAACCTTGGGGGATGGAAAGGAGAACAGGAGTAGTCATCATACTTATATTGTAGGGAGTGCCTGAATGGCCTCATTTCGGGAGACATCGACGTGTAATACTGACATTGGGAGGTTCCATTCTGTGGCACAATGATGATTAGTTGTCTAAGATTTAGAAACCAACCAGCCAGATGCCAAAAACTAGGTGCATCCGGTTATTAAATGATATATATGCAAGTTATTTCAAATAATTAGACTGCTCTAGGTCAATAAAATCTCAAATGTCAATGGTTAGATCAAATGAGCTTTAAAATACACAGATCAGTGCACTTTCAAAACCTGTTCTCTCTTCATGTTATTATCTTTCAAGCTATATCTGGAACGTTGTGTTAAGTTACGGTTTGTGAGAACCTAAATATTTAACTCATAGTTGAGGTAAACTTACAAAAGGAGGATTTGAAAGATTCAGAAAAACACAAGCATTTCAGTACCAATGTTTAACTGTTGATGTTCCATGAAACATGAAGAAGCCATTATCATTGGCATTTATAGTTTCACTCAGACCCTATTTCTACATCCCGGCAGGAATAGAACTCTGGTTCCAGGTGTGAGTCACTAACTTTACTGCCCCATTCCTGCTCTGATCACCCACCATTTTATTTGAGGCCGTCCCAAGGTTTCACAAGAAATGTTTCATTTGATTGAAAACAAAAGGTGAGGGAAACTGTTCTTAACCTTGGACAGACAGTGGGCTCAAGTTCCAGGCCAAATAAGTCTAAAGATCCGATCTAATTCAGGTAGGTCCATGTTCCAATAAAGGTAAGCGAACCAAATGCCTTCTTCCCTACCCTGGCTACAGGAAGGATGTTGCGAAACTTGAAAGGGTTCAGAAAAGATTTACAAGGATGTTGCCAGGGTTGGAGGGTTTGAGCTACAGGGAGAGGTTGAATAGGCTGGGGCTGTTTTCCCTGGAGCATCAGAGGCTGAGAGGTGACCTTATAGAGGTTTATAAAATTGTGAAGGGCATAGTTAGGGTGAATAGTCAATCTCTTTTTCCCAGTGTAGGTGAGGGCAAAACTAGAGGGCATGCGTTTAAGTTGAAAGGGCAAAGGTTTAAACAGAAACTTATTCAAGCAGACAGTGGGGATGTGTACATGGTGGAGCAAGTTTCCAGGGGTGGTGGTGGAGGTTGGTAGATTAGATTAGATTACATTACAGTGTGGAAACAGGCCCTTCGGCCCAACAAGTCCACACCAACCCGCCGAAGCGAAACCCACCCATACCCCTACATTTACCCCTTACCTAACACTACGGGCAATTTAGTATGGCCAATTCACCTGGCCCTGCACATCTTTGGACTGTGGGAGGAAACCGGAGCACCCGGAGGAAACCCACGCAGACACGGGGAGAACGTGCAAACTCCACACAGTCAGTCGCCTGAGGTGGGAATTGAACCCAGGTCTCTGGCGCTGTGAGGCAGCAGTGCTAACCACTGAGCCACCGTGCCGCCAACAATTACAACATCTAAAAGGCTCCTGGATGGGTATATGAATAGGAAGAGTTTAGAGGGACATTTCTCAAATGACTGAAGTATTTTCGAATATCTGGTCAGCATGGATGAGTTGGACCAAAGGGTCTGTTTCTGTGCTGTACATCTCTATGACTCTGCGACACTCCAGTGCTAGAATACATAAGGTGACACTTCATACAGTACCAAAAGAGTACTGCCGTCCAAGAGTGCAGTCTTGAGATGTTAAACTCAGCTCATAAAGACAAAGTTCTACAGACCCTGGATAGCTGAAATGAAAGTGTCAGAGAAATTCAACACGTCTGGCAGCATCTATGGAGATAGAAACAGAGTTAACATTTATGTCTTAAATAAAACCGAAAGGAGAAGTGGAAAAGTGGTGGGTAATATAAAAAAGGAGAAGAAGGAAAAGGGGAACAAGAGTGGAATAGAAGGGAGGTTTAGGAGAAGATTCAAGGGCAAGTGAGATTACAGATCACAGAACAAAAATCACACAGCAGTGAAGCACAGACCTCAGAGTTCTCAAGGATGTATGCATCATGGCAGTTTTCAGGGTACCATAAGACATGGAATGGAAGTAGACCATTCAGCACATTGAGTTTGCTCTGCCTTTGATCTGAGTTTGATCATGGCTGATTTGATAATCCTAATTCTCCCAGTCTATCTCAGCCTTGAACATTTGTAACAATCTATCCTCAACAGCCCTCTGTGGCAAAGAATTCCACAGGTTCTCTATCTCTGAGAGAAAATATACCTCATCTCTGTCTTAAATGTGTGATCCCTTATTCTGGGGTGATGCCCTCTGGTCCTCGACTCTCCCACAGGGGGAAACAATCTTTCCGCATCTACCCTGTCAAATCCGTTCGAATCTTCTATGTTTCAAAATGGTTGACTCTCATTCTTCTGACTCCTGACGAGTGCAGACCCAATCTACTCAACCTCGATTCATCAGACAGCCCCTCCATATCCAGAATCAATGTAGATTAGATTAGATTCGGTACAGTGTGGAAACAGGCCCTACAGCCCAACAAGTCCACACCGACCCTCCAAAGAGCAACCCACCCAGACCTATTCCCCTACATTTACCCCTGACTAATGCACCTAACACTACGGGCAATTTAGCATGGCCAATTCACCTAACCTGTACATCTTTGGACTGTGGGAGGAAACCGGAGCACCCGGAGGTAACCCACGCAGACACAGGGAGAATGTGCAAACTCCACACAGACAGTTGCCCAAGACAGGAATTGAACCCCGGTCCCTGGCGCGGTGAGGCAGCAGTGCTAACTACTGAGCCACCATGCTGCCCCAGCAGAACACAATGTAGCAAACTTTTCTCTGGTCTACCTGCAATGCCAGTATTTCTTTCCTTAGGTAGGCGGCCCAAACTTATTCAGAATACTCAAGGTGATGGTTTGATTTAAGGTTTGATTTATACTTGGGATAGTTTTAGCGAGACTTCTTTATTTTATACTCCCTTTGAAGTAAAGGCCAGCAGTCAATTTGTCTTCCCTAATACCTGCTGAACTTAAATGCTAGTGTTTTGTGATTTCTGCCCGAGGATCCCTAAATCCCTCTGTGCTGCTGTTTTCTGCTCCTCTATTCATCCTGCCAAAGTGCGTAACCTCATTTTGCCCTCCATTGTGTTGCATCTGCCAAATTTTGACCCCTTACTTAATCTGTCTGAATCCCTTTGCAAACTCTATGTCATCCTCACTACTTATCTTCCCACCTATTTTACATAATACTCAAATTTGGAATTATACATTCACTTTTTACAATATATACATATATATATTAGATAATTATGGCTGCAACACTGATCTCTGTGGCATTCCCCTTGTACCAGGTTCCCAATCTGAAAATGCCTCCTTTAACCCAATTCTCTGCTTTCTATGAGTCAGGTATCTGATGCAGTCTCTAGACACAGTACTAGTGATCTCAGATGACTTGCAAATTTACTGAATGGAAGTCTTTTCTGTTGATGAAAGTCAGCCATTTTATTATATGGCTCTATCAGCACAATACAAGTTTCACCTATGGCACCCTGGGCCTGGGAGAAGCCAGTAATATTGGCAAAGTCTATTGTCTACGCTGCATCATTGAAGGGGAAATGTGATGAAGTGGTGTGATTGTGCACAAAATGGATCAGTATCAGCCTTGGTACATTTATGGGCTAAGGATTGAGCGATCCAACATGGTTCTCCAGTGAATCCTTGGAAGCAGTCAATTGCATAAACATTTAAGCAGCTGTCACCTTGACAACCATTGGGACAGAATGGCTACCCATTCCTTCAGGACAGAGGTCCTGTTCCAACAGATAACACAGCTCTGTAATAGCGTCTTGGGGCATCCTCAGTCTCTGGCGACACTGCCTCACCTAGCCAAAGGAAATGGCATTGAGAATGATAGACTGGGCCTCCTCTACCTCCTTCACATTCTGAGATGACCTTCTGGACGAACTTCTTCATATGGTGGCTGTTGAGTAGTGGCTGTACGTTGCTGCTGGTCCTGATCTCAATGGTATTTTCACTCTACCTCAATTTCTCTGTATATGCCTGTACAACACTCTTCTGTCACTGACCACTGTTCCAATGAACCTGTGAGGGGACAATTAGAAACAAAACCGCTCCTCGGTAATGTGAACAGTCAGTATAAGCAGGACACAAACGATGCTTTAGCACTGTCCTCAGTACAATGGGGCATGGAGGATTCCGACATGCTGGGCTATAGGATGCCTGGACATGGACCTTTCACACAGTGGACCTTGTTCCAATGCAGCTGCACAAGACGTGTCCCTCCAATACAGTAGGAAGTTGTAACCGTGTTCAGATTAGTGGGACCCTGTCCACCCACATCAGTCAGGAAAGGCAGCATGAGAAATTAGAACAGGTAGGTTTTTTTGTGACAATTGGCAGTGGTTACTTGGCTGCCACAAAGCCAGCTCTTTATTCCAGATTTTATGGAATTTGAATTTCATATTGAGCCTGGTGAGATTTAAAGACATGTCCCCAGAACACCGGCCTGGATTCTGGCCAGTGCAGTGGTAACACTGCTAGCTGCCACCTCCTTCTTGGTTGCAGACTATTCAGTGTGCTGGCCGTGTAAACTGCTGGCACCTACTATAGATCTGACATTGATATTACATTAACGTGCCCAACTCCTGACTGATCATTGCTGACAATTAATGTGAGCTGCCTGACTTTGTCTCCGCACTAAAAGGCAAGGCAATACAGAAGCATTGTGAGTCTGTATGATTGGAAGGAGACAGCAATGCACAAAGGCCAACATTTATCCCTCAGTCAAAATCATTGAACCAGACCTTATTCTGTGCCAATTGTTTTTCTCTATTGTTCTGACCCTTCTTCAAAAATATTCCACCCCCCCCATGAGTGAAGGATGTAAAAGCACAAAATATATCTGAATTCCTTCTTACTGCAAGGAATTCACACGTCATCCAGCCAATATATCGCCCCATTTTATCTGTAGGCTTGATCTTCTGGATCTTCCATTTCGTAACTATCCTGATCCTCAATCTGAGATTATCTTCTTTCTCTGGATTTTCAGATTAGCACTTGCCTGCCTTCACTGATAGCCTGTACCTCCTCAGTTGTGTACGTGTCAATTTGCAACTCATCCTATCTCTCAGTAACAGAACAGACAACCATCCCTGTGTACTGCGACGAAAACATTTTGCTGGCTTGTATTGAAATGTGTTGGACACCATGGCACAGAATCAAATCACTTCAATCCCACAGGAGGAATTAATCATATTTGTGGTGGTTACTCACAATACTGTGAGATTTGTGTTGGGAATAAAAATGATGCAGTTTCTTTATCAGCTGCTTCTGGAATTCCTCTGTCTCTTGATCCTACCTCGCCTGTCTTCATCTTATTGTAATCATTACACGGTTTTGTTATTCCTCCAGATTTTTCAACTTCTCTGCTAAAGATCTTGACTCAAAACCAACCCACATATGAAACGAAAACAGAATTTGCAGGAAAAGCTCAGCAGGTCTGGCAGCACCTGTGGAGAGAAATCAGAGTTAATAGAACATAGAACATAGAAATGTACAACACAGAACAGGCCTTTCAGTCCACGATGTTGTGCCGAGGATTATTCCTAATCTAAAAGAAAATAACCTAACCTCCGCACCCCTTAATTCACTGCTGTCCATGTGCATGTCCAACAGTCGCTTGCATTCCATGCATTCACAACTTTCTGTGTAAAGAACCTACCTCTGACATCTCCTCTATACCTTCCTCCTAACACCTTAAAACTATCACCCCTCATACCAGTCAATCCTGCCCTGGGGAAAAGTCTCTGGCTATTGACTCTATCCATGCCTTGCATTACCTTGTATAACCTCGATCAGGTCACTTCTCTTCCTCCTTCTCTCCAGCGAGAAACGTCCAAGCTTAGTCAATCTCTCTTCATAAGACAAGCCCACCAGTCCAGGCAGCATCCTAGTAAACCTTGTTTGCACCCTTTCCAAAGCCTCTGTATCTTTCCTTTGAGGGATCTCTGCACTTAAACACTAAGATCCCTCTGTTCCTCCATGCTGCCAAGAATCCTGTCTTTAATCCTATATTCAGCATTCAAATTCAACCTTCCAAAATGCATTACTTTGCATTTATCCAGGTTGAACTCCATCTGTCATTTCTCAGCCCAGCTCCGCATCCTGTCTTTGTCGCGCTGCAGCCTGCAATAACCCTCGATACTATCAAGAGCACCTCCAAACTTTGTGTCATCGGCAAATTTAATAATCCACCCCTCAACCTCCACATCCAAGTCATTTATAAAAACTAAAAAGAGCAGAGGCCCAAGGACAGAGTGCTGACCTCCAGGCAGAATACTTTCCATCTACAACCACTTCAGCCTTCTTCAGCCAACCAATTCTGAATCCAGACAGCTAAATCTCCCTGTATCCCATACCTCCTGACTTTATGAATGAGCCTACCATGGGGAACCTTATCAAATGTCTTGCTGAAGTCCATATACACTATATCCACTGCTCGACCTGTTTCGTCACCTCCTCAAACAACTCAATAAGATTTGTGAGGCATGACCTGCCCCTCACAAAGCAATGCTGACTGCCTGTAATCACACTATGCTTTTCCAAATAGTCATAAATCCTATCCCTCAGAATTCTTTGCAAAACCTTGCTGACCACAGATGTAAGACTGACTGATCGGTAATTGCCAGAGATTTCCCTATTCCCCTTCTTGAAAAGAGGAATAACATTCGCCTCCTTCCAATCCTCCGGTACGACTCCCGTGGAGAATGAGGAAGCAAAGATCTTCGCCGGTGGCTTAGCAACCTCCTTTCTCGCTTCCCGGAGGAGCCTGGGTTAAATCTGGCCTGGCCCTGGTAACTTATCAATCTTAATGTCTGCCAAAAGTTCCAGCACATCAACTTTATCAATCTCGCTCTGTTCAAGCCTGTTTCCCAGCTCCTCAAAGTTCTCATTCACAACAAGGTCCCTTGCCTTAGTGAAAACCAAAGCAAAGAACTCATTTAGGGCTTCCCCTATTTGCTCAGACTCCACGCACAAGTTCCCTATGCTATCCCTGATCAGCCCTACCTTCTCCCTGATCATTCTCGTTTCCTCACGTATGAGTAAAATGCCTTTGGGTTCTCCCAAATCCTTTTTTGTGCCCCTAGCTGGCTGTCCTCAGTCCACTTCTGAGGTCCTTTCTAGTAATCCTGTAATCCTCTAAAGCTACGCTAGATCTTTGCTTCCTCCACCTTACGTAAGCTGCCTTCTTCCTTTTGACGAGAAGCTCCCCTGCTCTTGTCGTCCAAGGTTCCTTAATCTTACCCCTTCTTACCTGCCCCAGAGGAATAAATTTGTGCATTATTTGCAACAACTGCTCCTTAAACAGTCTTCACATGTCTTCTGTGCCCTTTCTGTGGAGCAATTGCTCCCAATCTGTATTTCCCAACTCCTGTCTGATAGCACCATAATTTCCTTTTCTCCAATTAAATATCTTCCCTTGGTAACGGCTCCTTTCCCTATCCATGGCTATGGTAAATGTGAGGCAGTTGTGGTCACTGTCACCAAAGTGTTCTCCCACCGCGAGATCTGACACCTTTCCTGGCTCATTGCCGAGCACCAAATCCAAAATGGCCTCTCCCCTCATCGGCCTGTCTACATACTGAGTAAGGAAACTCTCCTGAACACACCTGACAAAAACGGCTCCATCCAAACCATCTGCACCAAGGAGGTTCCAGTCAATATTGGGAAAGTTGAAGTCACCCATAACAACAACCCTGCTACATCTGCATTTTTCCAAAATCTGTCCGCCGATGACTTCTTCAATCTCCCTACGCTATGAGGCCATCCGTAGAAAACCCCTAATGAGGTGGCTGCTCCCTTGCAGTTCCTAACTTCGACCTATACTGACTCAGTGGACAAACCTTCCTAGGCAACCTTCGTTTCTGTAGCTGTGATGCACTCTCTGATTAGCAATGCTACACCCCCCTCCTCTTTTTTCACCTTCCCTGTTCTTTTTAAATGTTCTAAACCCTGGGCCATCCACCAACCATTCCTGCCCCTGTGAAACCCATGTCTCTGTTATGGCCACAACATCATAGTCCCAAGTACTGATCCATGCTCTAAGTTCATCACTTATTTCTGACACTCCTTGCGTTAAAGCAGACACATTTTAACCGATCCCTTTGTTCCATCACGTGAATAACCTTCCTGATAGAGTCACTACATCCTGTCACTGCCCCATCATACAACTGCTCCCCTCTCAGATATGTGGCTCTGATTCCCAACTCCCTGCCAATGTTTCGGGTCCGGTGACCCTTCCTCAGAACTGATGGTAGCTATTGTCCAACAGGTTTAATTGGAAGCACTAGCTTTCGGAGCGCCGCTCTTTCATCATCAGGTGCTCCTTCATCACAATCACCTGTTGGACTATAGCCTGGTGTTGTGTGATTTTGTACACCCCAGTCCAACACGGACATCTCCAAATGATGGTAGCTATGAAACTGTCAGTTTATTTGCAAAGGTAAGGTAGGGGGAGGGGGTAAGGAGTAAACAATAGGTGGGGATAGACACCAAAGAGAGAGAGAAGAACAGTTAGACAAAGGAGTGGGTAATGATCAGGCTAGGAGAGTGAATAGCTGTTAATGGAGACTGTTATTGGCTAACAACGGGTTGTGTGTAATAACAGACTGTGTGATAACAAGCCTGGTGTGTGGGTGGAGAGGTAAGGACATGGGAGAGCTCAAGCCCTAAAGTTAGTGAATTCGATATTGAGTTCAGAAGGCTGCAAGGTCCCCAAGTAGAAAATGAGATGCTATTCTTCCAGCTTGCGCTGAGCTTCACTGGAGCACTGCAGCATGTCTGAGATGAGGGTAAAAAAAGAGGGGAATGAGGTAGAGAGAGGAATGGATCATTGGAGGGATGGCTGAACTTTGGGTCCAGTTCTGGTTGTCAATGGTCAGGTATGGAGAGGGGCAGAAACACAAGGTGCAAGAGAACAAAGTTAATGCGGAAATACAGTACTGGAGGAGGGTACTGATATCAGAAAAGGTGAGGCCAGGAAAAGACTAAACATGAAGATGAAAATTTTAAATATAGTGAGTCCAGGAGTGTTTCTTGACTGAGGAGGACCTATCCTTCTTGATTGAAAAGGTACTGAATAATGGAGCAGCATTTTCAAGATCCTATCTCTAGTAATCCAGACATCATCAAACCAAAATAGCAAGGGACAGTCCTGATTACTACAAGTCAACTTGCATCAGCATGGGATGCTGGAGTAACCATGATTAGTTCTTCCCATAGTAAAGCAGTGGTGTTGTTGTAAAATTGTTGTGCCCAACATCTTGTGCTCTTTCTCTCCTCATCTCTTTGGGCTGTCTAAATATTGTTATTTGTTATTTACCCACCCAGGTAAAAAACACCATCAAAAAACCTCTTGCCATCTTGTTTATTGCATCAGCAAACTCAACTGAGGTCAGTTTTTACAAAGCTGGCAAAGTACTCCTTTCTTAGTGAGGAGCTCTGCCATGTATTCTCGCTCGTAATTGCTTTTCACACCTCACTTGCCAGACTCACTGGAACCAAACTCAGTGGGTCCCCAATTTATCTCCAATTGAAAGTTCATGCAAAATTATATGGAAGGAAAGTTCAACAGTCTGACTGTCAGTTGTCCTGACAACACCTTTTGTTAACTCCTCCAACGCCAGAATGTTGGCGATCTCCAGAATGTTTATCTGAGCAAGCAGTCAGGTGACATGTTGTAACTTATATGAGTGTAGGACTGTACAAACTAAATGAGCAGGGGCACTAATTTACAGCAGTGCAATCAAGTGGAAATTGCCATAGGTATGGCTATGGGGACGCTGATTGAGCCACATTTACAATTTCAGCAGAAAATGTGGTATACACACACACAGACACGGGCACACAGACACAGACACAGACACACACACACAGACACACACGCACACACAGACACACACACAGACACACACAAACACACACACACAGACACACACACACACAGACACACACACACACATACACATAGACACGGGCACAGACACACAGACACACATACAGACACGCACACACAGGTACAGACACAGTCACACACACAGACACGCACACAGGCGCGCGCGCGCGCACGCACACACACACAGGCACAGACACAGGCACACACACACACAGACACACACACAAACACAGGCACGCACGCACACACACAGACACACACATACGCACACAGACACGCACACACACATACACACACACACAGGCACGCACACACACAGGCACGTACGCACACACACATTACAGATGACCTTCTCTTCTCAAACATCAACTGTCATCAGTGAGTAAGAAAGTATAGCACTCAACATTTGAAAACCACTGTACATTCTGATTTTCCTCATTTTTAAAAATCAATAAATGCACAAAAAAGCTACAGATCACATGTGCATGGCATGTAAATGTGAGTCACTATCTCTTTGCTGATTAGAAACACAATTAGCAGTACCTGAATTCCCGGTTAGCCGTAAGTAGTCACTGTGTTTCCTGGCCAATATCAGGCATACTCAGTGTTACAGTGACGTTTAGCGCAAGTTGGAAGAAAAGAATCTCATTTTCCATTTGGGCACGCTGCAACCTTCAGGGTTCAACATTGGGCCTGAGCACCTTCCACCATGTTCTTTGCTCACCCTGACACCCCAGGCCCAGTCACAACCTGGGCTACTTTCAGCACAACCAAACCATTTTCCCTACTTATAGTCCCTATTATCAACTTGTCTTCTTCCCTGGATTTCCAGCAACCATCCCTTGGTCTACTTAACTTGCTTTCTCTCTCTCTCGGCTCCATTTTCCCCTGTCTGCTCACTCCACCCCTCCACCATCTCAACTACTCTCTGTCACCAGTGTTTATATATATGTCCCTAACTATTATCAGTTTTAAAGAAAGACTGGATTTGAAACATTATCTCTGCTTTCTGTCCATAGATGCTGCCATACCTGCTGAGTTTCTCTGGCATTTTGTACTTTTATTTTAGTCATGACTAATATATTGAATGTTGGTTTATTGGTGACTGAAGTTGGTATCTATTCTTATTACTTGGGATTCCGGAATATTTTACCATTATTTTATTCAATGAAGAAACATACAGTTTATATGTCAGTAAAACTGCATTTACTTTTATCACAAAATGAATTAAGTTAATAAACGTGTATCTAATTAAGAATTATATAATAATAACTTATTATTCAACCCTTCGACTCCTTGGAAAATCTCTCTGCTATGTAGTTAACAACAGAGCTATCAAATTCCAACTGTCCTGCCCATTTATCTTAACACTTCTGCAGCTCATGATTTTCTCAATCACACGCCTATTTTTGATACTATTGTTAGATAGATTAGATTCCCTACAGTGTGGAAATAGGCCCTTCGGCCCAACAAGTCCACACCAACCCTCTGAAGAGCAACCCACCCAGACCCATTCCCCTACATTTACTCCTGACTAATCCACCTAACACCATGGGCAATTTAGAATGGCCAATTCACCTGACCTGCACATCTTTGGACTGTGGGAGGAAACCCACGCAGACACGGGAGAATGTGCAAACTCCACAGACAGTTGCCCGAGACGGGAATTGAACCCGGGTCTCTGGTGCTGTGAGGCAGCAGTGCTAACCGCTGTGCCACCGTGCCTTGTACCGTGTTCTTGTAAGACACTTACATTCTGTTCGTATGTGATTCCTAACTTTGCTTCTTTATTATGTTCAAATGGTACAGACCTGAATACATAGAGCTCAAAATTCAACTTGGCCTAATGTCAGCCATTAAAGCACAAACTTGGATTATGCTCCACCCGGCCTGGATACGGCAGACTACACACAAGCATCATGCAGCCTGCTCATCAATATTTCTGCAGCAAGCAGCTCTCACATTCTCAATGAACTCATCTTGACGATGAAACCCACCTCTTTGGTCTCTTGGCCCTTTCAAGGTAAACTACTGACCACTGAACGTCCCTTCCCCGTCTCTTCATGTGTTTTCATATTGTTTCTGCTTTTCAAAAACTGACTCCTCAAACCCACTACCGCCTTCCTCCTTATAAACCCACCAGTGGTCCCCCTATCTGCTCTCCCATCTCCAGATTCACTTTCTTTCACAAAGTCCTTGAAAGCATTATCATGTCTCACATTTATGCCCACACTTACCGTTTGGAACTCTACAAACGGATTTCCATCCCTGCCTCAGATGTCAATACCTTTCGGCATCCATTTGTAGTCAAAGATACTCTTGCAACTATTTCTCTTCTCCAGGATTTACTTTGGACCTAGTCTTGCCTATTCCATCACCCCCAACCCCCCATCTTTATTTCTCACCTATACGCTGCCTCTCGATGATGTCAGTCAAAGATTGAACATTATATGTTAATCGCACCAAGTCTTCTTTCACTGTAGGTTCTCACAGTTTCTAGCCTCTATGTTGTCTGACCTTGTAGGAGGAACCACAATTTGTAGAGGGTAGTGAGGACCGCAGATGCTGGAGGTCAGAGTCGAGAATGTGATGCTGGAAAAGCACAGCAGGTCAGGCAGCATCCAAGGAGCAGGAGAATCGACGTTTCGGACATAAACCCTTCATCAGGAAGGGCTGCTGCATTCCTGATGAAGGACCTATGCCTGAAACATTGATTCTCCTGCTCCTCGGATGCTACCTGACCTACTGTGCTTTTCCAGCATCACAATCTCGAGTCACAATTTGTTCCAATTAAACACTGAGGAGACTAAAGCCATTGTCTACAGCTCTTGCCTTAAATGTCCTTGTTTTTCCATCAATATTATCCTTTTCCCTGGTAACTGTTACAGTGTGAACCAGTTCCAACCCCAATATTCTACACATCACTGTTCTGACTCTGAAAAATAATTTGAAGATGTTGGAAATGAGATGCTTATTCCATATCAACCATTTACCCAGCGATGAAAGTTAATCTCATTATTCATTTCAGGCCATCTGATCAGGATGCTGTTGTGCTGCAGCTGGAGTGTTGGCACAGTGTGATGTTTCTTCACACCAAAGCTAATTAGATTGTAAATCAGGCCTATGTTCAAAGTTTGAGCCTGACATGAACTTGAATAAGAGTGAGCCAGGGGTTGAGTGGCAATACCAGATTTTCAAGGCATTCTCTGCTGCAAGGTTGATGCTGATCTTCTTGTGAAAAAGCAACCTTAGTGAATGAGCTCTGAAGCATCAAGAATCGAGGTAAATGGTGAAGTATAGGTTAGTGTGGCACTGAATACCTGTGCCAAGCTGGTACAGCCAGCTCTCTGTGTTTCTTTCTCAAACAACTGGGGAGGTTTATTTTTAAAAGGAGAAATGTACATTTACAAAGCCCCCCTCACCGCATTCAGGACATCACAAATCACTTTATAGGCAATCAAATACTTTTCAATTGTACTCTCCATTATAATGTAGGAAATGTGACTATTTAGGTTACAGAGGATGGACAGCAACGCAATAAATGGTCATTTAATCGTTTAGTATTGTTGGTTACATTGTAATTATATTGATCAGAACTCTCCTGCTCCTCTTCACAATCATGCAAAGGGCTCTTTCACTTTCAGCTGCAAAAGCAGATAGGACCTGAAATAATGTCTTGCGTGAAGGATGGCATCGCCGACAGTGCAGGAACCCAAAAGTACTGCACTGGGAGTGAGATGTGACCTTCTGACTCAAAGGCAGGGGAGTTAACAAAATAAATTAAGCCTCAATTCCCAGGTTTTGCCACTGAGCTGGTGTTGCTGTGGCTACAAAAAACATCAATGTTGTATAAAATGGCTGGAGTATTAGAGATTGTTATTCTGGTATCAATTGAATCCTAAATACAGGTTGAGCACTGCACTTGTTAACTGGAATTGCTACAAAGTCACTGAATGCAGTGAGCGTCTCCGACACAGTGAGACAAGGTCAAATAGTCCAATGTTCAATCTGTCAGGAACTTCCTGAATGTGGTATGGACTGTCAGTTTTACCAGGGAAGGGGTTTTAGGCAGAAATATAATTTACGAATGAAGCAGCAATGGTTTTCATCTCAGCTGCTGGCAGATCTTTGACTGTATGGTACAGCGTGGGTGGGTTTTCATCATGGGGTGCAGAAATTGTAGATGATACATTCATTTAAGTCACTGCAAATGAGTTGACAGACTGACATTTATAGTAAAGATAAGGGGCACAGTAGGAGTTAACAGGGAAGTAAAGAGGAGGTTGACTACAGATCAGGAAACCCCAGCAAATGTTCATCTCCTGGGAGGTGGACAGAAGGTGGTGCTGGATTAGAAGACTTGCCAAGTCCAAATTCAAATCTGCAAGACATATTGGAAATGGTATTCAATGGTTCTATATGTGATCTATCACCCCTATATTAGCTCACCTAAATCGGCTTGCACTCAGACAATGCTGCCATTTTACAATTCCTGTTCTTGGTTTCGAATCATGGCCATAACCTTTCCTACCTCTATAACCACAACCAGTCCTGTACCCCTCCAAAAGCTCTGCATTCCCCCATTTCTGGCCTCAAGTGCAATCACATGCCTCGATTCCAAACCCTGAAATTCTTACCCGATTTTTCCTTAATTAACTGACTTTTCCTTGTGTGAGGGAGGGACGGAAGAGTCAGGGCTGTTTTTGGGTGCCAAACCCACCTTCATTGGGAAACCGATTAAAGTCCGTCTGGATGAGATCTTATTAGCATAGAGAAGCATTACATGTCCAATTGAAAATGAGAGAGGTGATCAAAAACTTCCAATGCAATGGCACTTAATCAATAAGGTACTTCAGTTCCTTGTTAAACAAATCTAGTTAAAAAAAACAGAGAGATCTGGGTGTTCAGGTCCATTGTTCCCTGAAGGTGGCAACACAGGTCAGTAGAGTGGTCAAGAAGGCATATAGCATGCTTTCCTTCATCGGACGAGGTATTGAGTACAAGAGTTGGCAGGTCACATTACAGTTGTATAGGACTTTAGTTCGGCCACATTTGGAATACTGCATACAGTTCTGGTTGCCACATTACCAGGAGGATGTGGATGTTTTGAAGAGGGTGCAGAAGAAGTTCACCAGTATGTTGCCTGGTATGGAGGGTGCTAGCTATGAAAAGAGATTGAGTAAATTAGAATTATTTTCATTAGCAAGATGGAGGTTGAAGGGAACCTGATTGAGGTCTACAACATCATGGGAGGTATAGACAGGGTGGATAGCAAGAAGCTTTTCTTTCCAGAGTGGGAGACCCAATTACTGGGATCACAGATTCAAAGTGAGAGGGGCAAAGGTTAGGGGAGATATGCATGGCAAGTTCTTCCTGCAGAGGGTGGTGGGTGCCTGAAACGCGTTGTCAGCAGAACTGGTAGAGGCAGGCATGATTGCATCATTTAAGATGTATCTAGACAGATACATGAATGGGCAGGGAGCAGAGGGATACAGACCCTTAAAAAAAAGGTGACAGATTTCGATAGAGGATCTGGATTGGAATAGGCTTGGAGGGCCGAAGGGCCTGTTCCTGTGCTGTAATTCTCTTTGTTCTTTAAAACAGAATGCAGCCTGATGGCAACTTTGGAGGAAATGGAAGTGTCCTTCAGGAATGAATATTTTGGTTGTATCCCCAGACAGGCAGACAGCGTCATCCTGTACATCTGCCTGGAGCATCCTAGATAGCCGCTCTCCAACAATTACACTGTCCTCCATTGTGAAAACTGGAGACAGAGTGCAAATTCTCAACCAGTCTCTATCACCTCTTCAGCCAGACCCTGAATGAGTCACATTGGCTGGTTACCTTCTGGACTTCCCAGGATCCTGAATACAGTTGGGTCAATGGGGCTGACATTGAGAATTTGAGAAGCCAACCCACCAGCTGGTCTCAATGTTTGAGGCCTCTTCATCTAAGTTTCGAAGTTCTGTTGGGGCCCTAGATTTGCGCTTTGAAACTTTCTTTCACTTTATGTCACTACTCTTTGAAGCTGCCCTAAAACCAATTTGCTTTCCCAATATCCCATTGTGTGGTTCTGGTTGAATAACTTTAGTTTGATGATGCACGTGGATTGCTCAGGGATAGTTGACAATATGAAAGATACAAGTGAGTTGTTGTTCCTGATTTATATTCATATCCATGACAGTTTGTGTTTGTACTATTTATTCCCAGCAATCTTAACCCTGTTTTCTGATGGGTAAGAAGCCCCAACACAGAAATGCCTGTTTTCCTGCACTAATTGGCAAACTCTATCAAAGGGGCCTTGAAATTGTCTGGTGTAAGAGCTGGAACTGCCCATGATTGTCGGAGACTTTGTTCTTTGAGGTCAGATTTGGAAGAGAGCAGTGAAAGAGCTTAACTTCATGTCCAGATCCAGTTTATAATCAAACGGTGACTGCTCAATCCTGTCACTTAATGCAAACAAAGAATGTAAAATGTCCTACACATCACCCAAAATATTCCTCCCAAACAAAGCTATCTGCATATGATACTGTATGTTTGTCACTGAGATCCTTTGCTGATTGGCAGTTCAAGACAGCAAAAACTAAAGTGAGCCCACACATCAGTATAATGATTTCAGTATGATTGTCTAACAATTTGCCATCAGAAATAGCAGATTCTCTGTGCACAGAGTGGGGTTGTTATAAGAGCAATCTGTACCACTGCTCATCATGCTGCATGAGATTGCTGTGCTATTGCTCGCTATAAAGTGACTACCCCACCACCCCCTTTCAGGGTTAGGAGAAAAAAGGTCAAGTCTGGTAGAGGAAAACTACTTGATAGGCTAACAAGAAGAGGCTGATGTCATAAACAAGATATAGTTAATTGCATGGCAGCAATCAGGTATGTAGTACACTTCTGGTATAGACATTGTTACAGAGACTAAGAGGCTGACATAGATATTTGGTCTTACACCTTAGAGCTCCTATACCGTTCTTCTCCCACTTTATCCAAATGGCTCCAGCATCTCAGGTGATGCTTACAACACTCTTCAGTAGCAACCCTTTCAGAATCTCACACCTTTGTACAATGGGGGTTAGGGCAGTGGGGAGTGGGGCGGGGATAGGTTAAGAAGTTGTCACGTATGATTGATCTGTTTTGTTGATATCAAAGATAGGACTGTTGGTATAAATAATGCCTTCCTTTTATCCTGTACAAGTAAGCTCTAGGTTACACCGATCATCAATGTCACACTATACAGGTGATAAATGTATGGAAGAGTTAACTGAATCCAGTAATGAGCTTGACTTAATAATTAAAGGAAATCTTACAGGATTATGTTACATTGCATTCTCAAATCATTTTGTTTCAACAAGTCCTAGACCATGATGAGCAAAAAGCAAGGATCCAAGTTTAGCAGAAGACAAACAGATTATTGGCCTTTGTTTCAAAGGGAATGGAGAATGAAAGTTGAGAAATTTGCTAAAACTACACAAGGTACTAGTCATTTTAAAGCTGGTATATTGAGAACAGTTTTGGGTCTCTTATCTAGGGAAAGAGAGACTGGCATTGGACATTGTCCAGAGAAGGTACACGAGGCTGATAGCAGGTGTGGGGTGATTGTCTTATGAAGAGAGTTTGAGGAGATTGGGCCTGCACTTTTGTTGGAATGTAGAAGAATAAGGGACAACCTTGTGGAAACATAGAAGATTCTTAGGGGGCTAGGTAGGGTAGATGTGGAAAAGCGGTTTCCCCTTGTGGGAGAGTCAAGGACCAGAGTGAGGGGGTCACACATTTAAAACACAGCTGAGGAGGAATATCTTCTCTAAGTGGGTAGTGAATTGGTGGAATTTTTTGCTGCAAAAGATGTTGGTTCAATAAATATATGCAAGGTCATGATAGAAAGATTTTTAATCAGGAAGGGAATCAAGGGTTATGGGGTACAGACAAGAAAGTGGAGTTAAGGATTATCAGATTAGTCATGATTTCACTGAATGGCACAGTAGACTTAATGGGCAGAACACCTAGCTTCTGCTGTTACATTTTATGATCTTATAAAACCATATCTTAGTGTATGATTACTAACATTGATAAGTTGGGCCAAATGGTCTACTTTGGTGCTATAATTTCTACTTATCCAAAATATTCCAGCAGTGCTCCTGAAATTCACTGTGATGATAATCAAAATAACTGAAAATTTAGCAAAACACCACAGCAGCTGTACCCAGTTTGTAGGCCAGTATCGAGGTTTATTCACTTTCCAAGAAAACTACGCATTTCAGGAGTTTGGCTCATAGAATCGCAGACTTCCCCTTCACATCTGGGACTTGGTTTGGAACAAATCCTAGACTGATGGCTTAAAAGTCTATGCTATTAGCCAGCTATAAAGGGTCTTAAGCACAAGATTGGCTAGACTCTATCCAGTTGCCAATGGGCACAAGTCCACAAACTGGACATAATTCCTCACTAATTAGCACTAAATTGGCAATCTCAGTCTCAATCGCAATAAGCATGGTGTGGAAAATTGAAATGTTGCACTGGTCTAAGCAGGATGCTCAACTGAGAGTATAGAGAACAGCTGAGGCCAATTGGAGGGAGCTTGACTTAGCATCTAACCCATACTATACCTGAAGGAAAAAGTACCTACTGTAGACTATGCAAATCTGAAGTGCGAAAAGCCCCACAATGTACTATAAAATATACAACAGGTCAGGCAACATCTGACAGGGAAGATGCGTGAGCATTTTTGCTGTGCAGTTTAAGACCAAGGGTTCAAGTCTAAAATGGCAACATAACAGCCTTCCTCAGACTGACCTGCAGGTTTTGTCTCCCATTTTCTCTTTTTAAAGAAAGTCTACCAGTTGTACAGCATTTTTCACATTCTCAACATGTCTCAAAGTCAGTGAAGTGCTTTATGAAGGGTAGTCCTTGTTGTAATGTAGGAAATGCATTGATCAGTTTTCACAAAGCAAATTCCTACAAATAGAAAAGTGAATATGTCCAGGTGATCTCTTTTAGTGCTGTGTTGAAAGGTAAATATTGACCAGGAGACCTGGGAGAAAATCCCTATTCTTTTTGGAATAATGCTGCAGGATATTTTATAATCACCTACAAGAGGAAGTCACAGTTTAACATCTCATCAGGAAGAAAGCCCCTCCAACAGTGCAGCTGTCCCTGGATACTGCTCTGCAGTATTAGTCTAGATTTCAAACTGAAGTTTCTGGATGGCAGTTCAAATCTGTGACTCATCAGCAAGTCTACTTCCCACTGAGAAACAGATGACATTTTGTCAGATCTGACTTGACAATGTTTAAAAGTGACTCCTGGTTGCAAAATAAAGCAAAGAATTATGAATGCAAATGTTTGACAGATATAAGGCAAAATATCGTGTATGCTAGAGGTCTGAGAACAGAAAGTGCTGAAGAAACTAAGCAGGTCTGAAGATTGGACTCGAAATTTAACTCTGACCTTCTCTCTGCAGATGCTGTTAGAGCTGCTAAGCTTCTTCCACACTTTCTGTGCCAAATGGAAATGCCTGTGTCATTAATCACTCAACCAATACCCAAAACAAACAATGCTGTCATTAATTGCTGTGTAGCTTGTGGGAGACTGATGGGCACAAGTTGGCTACTGCATTTTCTACAGCACACGAGTAACTACACAACGTAATAGAACAGGTTACAGATTGCATTTTCCTAATCCAGCACTCTCGTCCAGCAACCTCTTGTGGTCCGGCACCTGCAGTACTTCCAGCTTTCCCTGTAGAGGCATCCAATGGTTCTGCATCAATCTTTATTTATACCACTTTGTTACAGTTTGTCCAGTTTGGATACCCTAAATTCGATTTCTGGTGTCCAGTGTAAAATCAATCATCCATTTGGAATGTGATTGATACAAGTCAAGGTGAGGTCTTTACTCAATTGCAGAATGAATTGTTTGTGCATTGAATGTACTTGATATTTTTAACGGTGAAAGGGTTCAGTCACTGACTATAGCATTAAAGTGAGAATCTGTCATTTAACTTATGATTGTTTTGATTCTGATGTGTGACTTCCACCATCACCCCATTAACACCAACTGGGAACAGCCAATACAAACCCTTTTGAAATGTTAGGTTTCCATTGCTCGAGTATTCAACAGCAATTCATAGGCAAAAAACTCAGAAGGTAAACTTCATAATCCCAAATGCTCTGATTGCAATTTAGGTAATATTTTGGCATTGAAAGTTGATTTAATAACTCTCAAAAGGATAAAGGTTTTAAAAAAAATCATTGCAGGCTGTGGGGAAAGAGTAGGGATTAATTGAAAAGTCCTTAAAAGAGATGGCAGAGCTTTGGGTTCGATAATGTGCTTCTGTCTGTGAGCAACTATACAAAGCACCTTTTGCTTCTATTTAGAAAAGAGTTATTTGTATCATTAATACAATTATGGTTTTATAGATCACAAATGATGCATTTACCTGGTAATGTCACTGATTCAATCTGTCAGCAAACCTTGGTATATATCTGACTATCCATATTTTCAATAGAAAATTTTAAATTACCACTAAATCAAGACCTTGAAGAGTTTAAGAATTTGTTGTATCAAATGTTCTGATCAGTGCCTTTGTAGAAATGAGTAAAGTGATATTTTGATGCTGGTTCAAGGATAAAAGGAAACCTTCGCAAATGAATCTATTCGTTTGTCTCCCAGACTAGTGTAATTTCAAAACGTGAAACTCAGCTCCCTTAACCTTAATGTTATCACTCAATATCATGTGACTGCAAGACTGAGTAGGAAAGGAATGCATAGGGTTGAGTCGTCACGTTTTGCCTCTATGCCAGAGCTAGTCTTTCTTGCAGGATTTGGCTGTTACTGATTTGTCTCCCTCCATCTGATTTCATGGAGTGGGTTTGAAACAACACACTTATTCAGTCTACTTCTAAGACTAGAAGTTGTCATGCACCTGAACTGAAAATAAATCATTGCATGATTTCACCTCCAACCATACAGGTCCTTGGAAACTGTGATTTAATGTGCATTGTGGAACTGCATAATGACTGGGGCAGAGCAGTGGCTCAGTGGTTACCATTACTATTTCACAGCACCAGGGTTCCACGATCAATTCCAGCCTCGGCCGACTGTCTGTGTGGAGTTTGCACATTCTTCCGGTTTCCGCGTGAGTTCCCTCTGGGTACTGTTTTCCTCCCACAGTCCAAAGATGGACAGGTTAGGAGGTTTGGCCATGCTAAATTGCCCATAGTGTTCAGGGTTGTGCAGGCCAGGTGGATTAGCCATGGGAAATCCATGGTATGGGGGTGGGTCTGAATGGGCCGAATGGCCTGCTAACCACACTGTCGGGATTCTATGACGTTAAGCTTGCATGAAAATGTTGTTAGACTAAGTGCTGAGTGTCATGACCAGAATGAGAACTAGAACTAGGTTCGAGAATAGCTTTCCCAAGGAAACATGAGAAAGTTATAGAAATATGAGGAAGGAGCAAGGGAATGGGGTATTTGTCAGTGCTTTTAAAAACATGCTAGGCTGAACAACACTATTGAGTGCTCTGAGATTTTGTGATTTTACATATCTCTTTATGGTTTCACTGTTTGCAGTGTATAGCAGGGCTGTTACCAGTAAATCACTGTAGTGGCAGAGGTGATCAGAACCTCAGCATTCCAACTTCCAATATTAGTGCAGGCCTGGATTACAGCATTGTTACAGTACAGGAGGTCATTTGGCCCATCGTACCTGTCTCAGCTCTACGGCACCATTGCCTAGTGCTAATCTCCTGCCTTTTCCCATTCCCTTGCATCCTATTTCTATTCAAACAATGGATGACAGATTATGTGGGGCATACACTGCTGGGCATTAGGTCCCCACCAACAGGAATAGTTGCCCTTGGGAGTGCTGGCCAACCCTGTTAAGTTCCCCCAGGACAGACTGGTGAGGGGATTGGGGGTGGGGGTGTGTGTTGGTGTGAACCTGAACAGTGAGCTAACGGAGGGGCAGAGCTAGAGGCAGAAACCTGAGTGTGAAGAAGCTAAGGCTGTGCGTCTGATAGCGCAAGGACCAGGAAATGGAATTGGAAAAGACATGCTGCTGCAGTCCTGGACAGGCTGGCCTTGATTTTGAGAGGTCACAAGGAGGAAGACTCTCATCATGTTGCTGATAATTGGATTCATGCGGCCACAGTAAATTAACAATAGGAGCTGACATCCGCTAAGAGCCCAAGAGCTAGAGATCAGGAGCAATGCTATCGGTGGTATCTTGGTGCATCTGGAGTGTCAGCCCTAAGTGCACTATGTAAATAGCTTGTTGCTTTGAGTTAAGTTTTTCCATTAATGTTTATAGTGATTTGATGGGAGCGAAATAAATGATGCCTGTTTTATTACCTTTGTGCAGTCTGGTTGAATCTCATGTAACATCACAAATGGTTGGTTATTTGAAATTTTTAAATAAGGCCCACATGAATGATGAAAAACCACACAGCTCAACTCTGCTACTACTAAACCCAGCTTGTTTCTGGGATAATTTGAACTCTGTATGTGGGAGAAATTTGCCCAATAAAGTAAAGACCCCACAAACCAGACCGGGTGAAATTGCCATGCTGTGTATTACAAGCGATATTGCTGGTAGAGAAACTGACTAGGCTAACACAGGACTGACCGTCTGTACAGGTAGATCAGAATTTCTCTTCCCAGAGCTGAAGATGAGACCAGTTTTAAAATAATGCTGCACAATAAGGCTAATTAAAAATGGGGAAAATAGTGTATCTGGAAATGGAGTAATCTAGTTACAATGATGCTAATTGGGAAACAGTTATCAGATGAATGTCCTATTCCTTCACACAATGCAATGTCCTGACAGTACCGATGGTTCCATTCCTCTTCACAGGTAAGTGTTAATGTCTCCTCTGAAGTGGTGAGGTGCTTCCATTGTCTTGTCCTGGGGGGACAATGCTGTTGCTGGTGCCTTTCAGTCTGGCCTGCTCTTTGTGTGGCTTTGGTATTGCTGGGTGGCGAAACTGCCCTCAGGGCTTTGGGATAGCTGTGTTGCCCTGACATTGTTAATGGGAGCTTGAAGTGTATTCCCTTGTCTGTGAGTGCTGCCTAGTTTGGCTTGTCAGCCTGCTTGGTCCCTGCTGAGACATTCTGGCTGTTTTTTGGTACCATTGGCCAATTTTGCTTTTGTGGGCCTATCATGGGTTGGCAGGGTGGCAGACCTTTTCCCACACTGTAGTACAAGGATGATGTGCTCCTCATGCTATAAGCAATGAGGTGAAGAGCAAGGATTATTGTTCATTGCACCATTTGGCCTCAGCGAGTTTGTCTCACCAGCATTATGCTTCCTTATCTAATAGATGAACAGTATCACAAAATTACATTCCCATTGCAGAGCTTCATTCACCTGGAGCTAAAACAACAACAGCATCCTGTTTTTACAAAGTGCCTTTAATGAAGTATACAATGACCAAGGCAGTTTACCTGTGTGTTCTCAATCCAAATTGTTGTTGATCAACTGGAAAAGCTATTAGGACAGGTAACCAAAGGTTTTATCAAAAAGGTAAGCTCACAGGGGCTCCCTTAAATGAGGAGGCAAAATTAAAGAAATAGAAAGGCTTAGAGATGGAGATTCATGGTTCAGCCTAGATAGCAGAAAGGTGGGCATCCACCGAGCAGCAATCAAAGTCAAGCAGGGACTTGTGCCTAAAATGCAAGGGGCACAGGGATTTGTGGTTTTGGTGGGGATACAAAGACAGAGGGATATGGCCAGAGAGGGATTGAAAAACATGGATGAGAATTGTATACAAGATAGGATTGTTGACCTTACTGGGATTTTCCCTCAACTGTAAATGATACTCTTAAAGCTAGTTTTCTTTTGTACTTTACTTGAAACACCTCCCAGAATATGTGAAACAATAACAATGTTGCAGTAGTTTCCTCGTGACATCATGAAATTTCTCTTTCTTTATTGTTTTATTTTCCTTGATATTTTTTCCATTAGTTATACTATCAAATATCTTTGAGAATACACCTTTCTCTTTTAGATAGTTACATTACCAAATTTTCATGAAAGTGATGCACGAATATGTTTGACATTAATCCCTATTTCCCAGATCCGAGAGAATTCTTATATACAACAGGAGCTTTGATTTGTAGCCAAGTTATGGGACTGTAAGTGAGAAACTTGCAGTTCTATGGAATCTTGCTCTGCTTTTTGCCCTCACCAGTTTCAAAATGGCTGCCAAATTTCTCATTGTGCCTCAGGAAATAGAATAACTACATTCTCTGTGACAAGGTTGACTGTGGAAAATAGAAGTGTGGCAGAGAAAAACAGATTAAATGAGAGAGTAAACAAAGGAAAGAACCAGCAATGCCACAGTGACAAAACATTTTTTAAAAACCTTTGCATTTATTTAGTACCTTGCACATTCTCAGGACAGCCCAAAACAATAGACAATAGGTGCAGGAGTAGGCCATTCTGCCCTTTGAGCCTGCACCACCATTCATTATGATCATGATTGATCATCCTCAATTAGTAAAACAATGGATAGCTACTTTTGAAGCGTTTTCTCTCATCTTTTATGGACAAACATGGAATTCAGTTTGTTGACAAGGTTCCACCAATAGCAATGTGATGACTAAATGTTATCATCTTAGGAATTTTCTTTAATTTGTTGAAGTTGAAAACCTTCTGTTTTACAATTACCCTTCTATTTATGCTGAAATAGGTACTTTCAAACATTTAAAGATCACTGAAATCCTTTAAAATGAGGAAATAGCAGATTTTGATTTTCTCCCTAGCTTTGTTATCACTAAGAGATGTGGATGTTGCTGGCTGGCCAGCCTTATTGTCCATCGACGTTTCAGGCAAAAGCCCTTCATCAGGAATTCCTTTTGCCCGAAACGTCAATTTCCTACTCCTCAGATGTTGCCTGATCTGCTGTGCTTTTCCAGCACCACTCTAACCTATACTCTGATCTCCAACATCTGCAGTACCCACTTTCACCTAGCCTTATTGTCCATCCCTAGTTGCCCTTGAGAAGGTTGTTGTGAGCTGCCATCTTGAATCGCTGCAGTCCATGTGCTGTAGGAAGACCCACAATACTGTTAAGAAGGGAGCTAAAGGATTTTTACCCAATGATATGTAATTTCTGAGTGGAGTTCCTTGCTCTTTCTTCTCCTCTGTTGGCTGTGGCTTTTGTAGGAGACACCATTACTGGAATATTACCAGAGACAGTGGTGCCCATCTGCTGCTACCATGCTATACCCGATGGCTAACTCTGTCTTTGTCAGCATGGTATATGTTGTGACTGTGTCCTACAGAACCATTTGAGATGCCTTGAGTAAATTCACCATCACTCAACCTTTTCACTGGTTTTGGCCTGAATTACTGAGACCAAGGGGAGTAAGGTGCCCATGCAAAATCTCTGGCAGAAGAGAGGATCAATCTTGACAAACAGAACAGATTTATTACGTAATATTTAGATTACATTACAGTATGGAAACAGGCCCTTTGGCCCAACAAGTCCACACCGACCCGCCGAAGCGCAACCCACCCATACCCCTACATTTACCCCTATACCTAACACTACGGGCAATTTAGCATGGCCAATTCACCTGACCTGTACATCTTTGGACTGTGGGAGGAAACCGGAGCACCCGGAGGAAACCCACGCAGACACGGGGAGAACGTGCAAACTCCACACAGTCAGTCGCCTGAGTCGGGAATTGAACCCGGGTCTCTGGCGCTGCGAGGCAGCAGTGCTAACCACTGTGCCACCGTGCTCATTACATTACATCTGAGATGCATAAGAGTCCTTTGTAAGTTTGTCTAATAGTAATTTTCTCTCAGTTTCTTGGATACCGGTATACACTTTGATTTTTCTTGTTAGTGAAGAAACTACTTTGTCTTTGAAAATATTCAATGGCCCTGCAACTACCACTCCCTGAGACAGAATTCCACAGACTGACAACACTCTGAGAGAAAAAAAAACAGTAATCTCAACTCCAACTGAAGTGGGAGAACCTTCTTTGTAAAAGGTTTCCTAGTTCTAGACTCTTCTACAAGGAAAACATGCTTCAGCATATACTCTATCAAATTGCTCCAGGATTTTACATGTTAGGTCGTTCAGGTAGATGCTGTGTAGAGAGGAAATTTGCTTTTAGATACAAGTCTTTGTGAGCTCAGCATGCTCTAAAGTACTTTGCAGTCAATTAATTAGTTTGAAGCATTGTCATTGTTACAATGTAGGAAATGTAGTAGACAATTTATGTACAACAAGACCCACTAACAATAATGCAAAAACTGACCAACGCTCAGGCAACTGTCTGTGTGGAGTTTGCACGTTCTCCCCGTGTCTGTGTGGGTTTCCTCCGGTTTCCTCCCACAGTCCAAAGATGTGCAGGTTAGGTGAATTGGCCATGCTAAATTGCCCTTAGTGTTAGGTGAGGGGGTAATTGTAGGGGAATGGATCTGGGTGGGTTGCTCTTTGGAGTGTCGATATGGACTTGTTGGGCCAAAGGACCTGTTTCCACAGTGTAGGGAATCTAATCCATATCATCTGTTTTACTTTTATTGATTGAAGCACAAACATTGACCACGATACCAAAGCATCGCTGTATTCTTCTTTGTATAATATTGAAGTTTCCTCTGTCACTGAAGATCAGGGATAGATGACAAAGCTGAACTTTCTGACTTTCTGACAGGGCAACACTCCTTCAGTGCTGCATTGAAATCTCGCATCAAATTATGTTTCTACAGTAGGGCTGGATCTACAACTTTCTGAAATTTCTTCTATTTCTGAAGCAGGATTGCTACCCATATGTGTTTTGAAGGAAAGAAGTTGGATTGCAGTGGACAGCTCTCTCAGTAGAATCAGCACTGCTGCAAGTACTGCAGGAGCAGGCTTGAGGGGCCGCATGGCCTAATTCTGTTCCTATTTCTTACAGTCTAAGTGCATTGGGCTGGGAGCTCTCATCTGTGCAGAAATGTTGACATTCATTGACATTGTGCTTATGCCTATACAAACTATATATATAAACCACATTATACTTTTCGAAGTCTCAAAAGTAGAGTGTCTCTAATCAGTACCTATATTCGTCATAATATAGATTTCAAAAGAGTTTTATTCCAATACAGCACAACCACCTTTGATTTCTTTGGTAAATGAACTCAATGTAGAACAAAACATAAAACAATTTTAATGACATAAAAAACAAAAAAAAATGAACACACTCAAGACATGGAAATTATTCATCTGACTGCAATAGATACAACTTGCAATGTCTTTGCTAACCTATTCAATACCGTAGAGGGAAAATTGAGCAGCTCCCAGAGATAATTGACCAAATCTACAAAATACGAATCACATTAGTTTATGCCACTGAACATTTACATTCCACAGGAGTTATCTCCTGATCTCACCCAATGTCCCTTACTTTTGGAATGTAACGGTTAAGTGCACAGTTCCTTTCAATATGTTGGTCAGGCTATACTTGGTCCATCAACCCCATGCACCTTCTCATTGATAGCTTTAATCTTTCTCACAACAAAAATCGCCTAAAACACTTGTGAAATAACCCAGCTACAGAAAGATTGCTGGAAGGACAATCATTTGCATTCACTATGTGCCGTCTAAATATAAATAATGCATCAAAGTTATTTGGATATTGTTTGGCAGTTGTAAACTTTCAGTTTGTTCTGAATTAGGCTGTAAGCAATCATACTTGCAATACCCCCTGAGCATTTATGATTTAACCTCTTGCACTTGATTTCTGAATGTGTGTGGCCACAGTATAGGATTGTGATTAGCTCAATATTAAACAGGTAACAAATTGATGTTAAACAGAGTCTTGATTGTCTGAAATGTGATTGAGGATAGAAGACCAACCAATGAGTAATTGCCAAGCAGTAAGCGTTCTATTAGTAATTTATCTTATCTGTTCTTGTGGAAACCTGCTTTGAGCAAATTGGCTGTAATATTTGACTATGTAGCAGTTACTGTACCTCCAAAGTAACTGCAAATTCTTTTTGGAAGACCTGTTTATGTGATAAGATTCTCTCTTGATCATTGATTCAACCAGAAAATGTCAAGTCCTTTGACATAAAACTATAACTTTACTCTTTAATAAGGATATCAGAAATTCCATAGCACTAATGCTTAATTTAACTTGATATTAGCCACTATACTCCAGGAACATTTGCTCCTCTTTGCAAGGGACCATGGGTTTACATTTCACTCCGTTTCCTGGTTTGATGCCTGAAAATTTCAAAGTCCAGATATGTCATTCAATGATAAAAATTGAACGTATAGATTCCTTCCTAAAGCTCACAGAGAATAATCTTTTCTGATTGGATCAGACTGTTTCTTTCAATGACAAGCATCCTTCTTTCTCAGTACAAGTCTGTTCTATACCTGTATGGGAAGGTTCCAGAATCTTGATAATGTCTGAGCACCTTTGGTTGAGTGATGAGAAGTGAAGGGGAAATGTTTAATTCCCTTATACAAAAGTCAGGAAAATATGGATAGAAGGCTAATTGTGTTCATGGTTACTATGGAATTTCATGGCTTTTCTTGAAGCTTAGGCTGTTGCTGCAATTAGTTGCTATTTGGATACTTCAATGTTCCTCTGGTACTTGTTTTACTACATATTTATGAGGATTAGTTAACTCTGGGCTAGACAGCTGCCTTGTGATAGCAACAGTGTGGGTTCAGGTCCTACACTGACTGAGGTTACCATGAAGATGCTGCCTACTCCCATACCTGAGATATGGAGATGTTCAGGTGAAACTCACCACCAGTCATTTCTCTCTAATGAGAAACCAGGGTCATGGTCCCCTGGGACTATAGCTGTTTTACCTTTTACTTCTCATTGTTTGACTCTCAACGGCTGTGTACTCCCGAGGTCATTAGTAACCAACTGCTACGATGCTGTGACTGGTCTCCCAGCTCACTTCCAAGAAAATAAAGACTTAAGTTTATATTGTGCCCTTCATAATGACAGGATGTCCCAAAGCCAATGAAGTGGTTTTTGAAGTGTAGTAGCTGTAGTTCTGCAGGAAAGAACCTCTATTATCAGATCCAGAGGACTTTATAGTTCAGCAAGATTCTCTGGTTGCATAGTCCTTTACTATGAATGTGTCAGCTGTGCCTCAGTTGATAGAACTCTTGCCTCAGAGTCACTAAGTTCAACTTGCCTCCCACTCCAGAACTTGAGCACATACTGCACCAGAGTGTCAGGCTTGATGTAACAAATGGGCAAAGCTGTCTTTTGGATGAGACACTTCACTTGATAAGGTTCCATCTGCCTGCTCAGGTGGATGAAAAACATCCCATGGCACCAAATGGACAAGGATGTTATCCCTGGTGTGCTGACCAATATCTAAACCTCAATGAACCTGTTCATTCTCACATTATTAACCACATCTACAAATGCTGACAGAATACAAATAGGAGCCAGTGATGCCATCACAAGCAAACCAGAAGACTTCACCCAGCAGGGGATTGACAATATATCCTCCTCCCCTGAGATACTATAACATGATGTGGTACTGCAAGTGTAGGAGGGCTTTATACAACTGTACCATAACTTCAACAACTTTTTACTTTATATCCATATGGTTGTAACTAGAATGTGTTCCTGAATCCATTAAAAAAAGAGATCTGATTCAGACTTAGGTAAGTTCGCTCAGCCTTACTGAAAGCAGGGACCAATATCTATATTTCCTGAGGAATAAATTGCCCAGGTTTGTACAAGCAAGAGGGCCAGGGCCATGAGGTCAGTGGTCAGACAAAGCTTGTATAGATCAACAATTACCTTCACTAGAGAATAATAGGTTCCAAAACAGCAATTACAACATGGTTTTTCTCTTCCAGGCTTAACACTTAATTACTATCTCCCTCTCAAGAACTCCTGGTAACATGCAGTCAGTAAGTACCACAGCAATCTTCCAATTCATGTCATGAAGGTGAATGAAAATGAAAACTGCAACTGCTGACAATCGGGAAAGAAAAGGAATAAAGTGCTTGCATTTATACAGCACATTTCACTACCTCAGTTTCTCCCAAAGCATTTTATGGTAAATTTAGAACATAATTTACAAATCTTATTTTTAATAAAGTGTAGTTACTGTTACAATAAAGGAAATGTATCCATCAATTTGCAAGTTCTCATAAGCAGCAATGAGAGAATCAACAAGATTTCTGTTCAGGTAGGGTGTAGATGAGCATCAGCCAAGAGAACTCCCCTGTTCGTCTTCAAAATATCGCCATGGGATCCTTCGCATTCATCTGAGAACCGATGGGATCTCAGATTAATATCACATCCGAAAGAAAGGCCATACTCCAGTATAACATTCTTGCAGTGCAGTACTGGACTGACAGCCTGGATTGTGTGCTGGTGTTTCTGGAGAGATCCTCTAATTCGGACCCAAGGGTGTTATTCATCACAAATCCAAAGCTGAAACACTGGGAGCCTACTACTAATCATTCAGCATCAAAAGAGCACTTAACATTTTAGACTGAGAAAGGTTGCCATCAAATTAGGAATCTTTTTCAGAGTCATAGTGTCCTAGAGATGTACAGCATGGAAATAGCCCCTTTGGTCCAACTCATCCACGTTGACCAGATATCTTAAAGTAACCTACTCCTGTTTGCCAGCATTTGGCCCATATCCCTCTAAACCCTTGCTATTCATATGCCCAACCAGATGCCTTTTAAATGTTGTAATTGTACCAGCCTCCACCACTTCCTCTGGCAGCTCATTCCATACACACACCACATTCTGCGTGAAAACATTGCCCCTTATGGTCCCTTTTAAATCTTTTCTCTCTCACATTAAACATATGTCCTCTCATTCTGGAGTCCTCCAGCCCAGGGAAAAGACCTTGTCTATTTACCCTATCCATGCCCCTCATGTACAAATGGAAGATTCAGAAAACTGCATCTCAAGCTCAGCTATAATATTCCACAGTCATTAATACGTACACCCCAATGGTTGACTTAGAAGTTCTATTTTAACCTTGAAGAAGTCCAAACTGTCAATCCAAATGAAGAAAGAGCTTCCTTCTGGGAGATTTGATGTCAGTGTTGTGCAATGACTCTGTTATCTGGAAAAAAAATAGCATGGGAAAAGTCAATGCAAATGGTATTCTCCTACTGTCAAAGTGGGTTCAACATGGCCTTGTTATAATAAATATCGTCTTCTGCCAATTAGAAAACCACATGGAGGCATCTTAGATCAAAGTACTGGCATCTCCTGAATCATGTCATCTTTCAAGTCAAATATCTAAGTAATGTTTTTAACACACAGTTCATGCAGGATTCTGAAGCCTGCTGATCATTGACTTGTTTGATTGATAACAAACATCCACCTAGCTTGAAGACATTGCAAGAACCAAAGGTCAAGAGGATAACGATCCATGTCTCAGTCCTAAAGCAACTTGACTGAAGAGTAGAATTCCAATCTGGAAAGTCTTCATACATCAACTCAATTTTGGAACTGTGACTATCTCAAAGAGTGCTGATACCCAATGCTATGGGAATTATTGAGGCATTTCTGTAGTTGTGAAAATCTGACAGCAATCTCCAGAATCATTACAGCCTGGGGAATTAGGACCATATTCACTGGAATTTTGAAGACTAAGGGGGATCTCACTGAAACTATTAAAATTCTAATGGGACTGGACAGGATAATCATAGAAAGAATGTTCCTAATGACCAGGGAGTCCAAAACTGGGTTTGGGGGGGTTCACAGTCCAAGGATATAGGTTCGGCCATTTAGGACTGAGTTGAGAAGAAATATCTTCACGCAGAGAGTGGTGAGTCTGTGCAATTCTTTGCCCCAGCAGTGGTTGAGGCCAAATCATTAACTGTTATGAGTGAGGAGTTAGGTATAGTTCTTAGGACTAAAGGGATCAAAGGCTATGGTGTCAGTGCTAAAGACTTGATGGAAAAATCTTGAAACGCAGTCACTTCTGTGCCAAAATGGGCTGACCCCCAAAAGCAGATATGACCTATAGCTTGTGGGTCATTGCAATGTCATTACCTAATCTGCACCAGATTTACAAGCTGGTCCTGATCTCTTCAGCTCTGTAAAGAAAGAACTCACCCAGTTCTTGAACGTTGGTGAAAGAAAACTTGTACTGTCTCTTCTGATATAACGTGATAGTTCCGTACCTGTGCAATCCCTCGTTAGAAGAAAATCACACAATAGCAGCATCATTTAAACTAATGGGACCTGAATCACGCTACAGCCAATACAGATAAGGAAAGTTTTCATTCTGCAAATAGAACACTGAACGTAGAACATAGAACAATACAGCACAGAACAGGCCCTTCGGCCCACGATGTTGTGCCGAACATTTGTCCTAGCTTAAGTACCTATCCATGTACCTATCCAATTGCCACTTAAAGGTCACCAATGATTCTGACTCTGCCACTCCCACAGGCAGCGCATTCCATGCCCCCACCACTCTCTGGGTAAAGAACCTACCCCTGACATCCCCCTATACATTCCAACCTTCACCTTAAATTTATGTCCCCTTGTAACACTCTGTTGTACCCGGGGGAAAAAGTCTCTGACTGTCTACTCTATCTATTCCCCTGATCATCTTATAAACCTCTATCAAGTCACCCCTCATCCTTCGCCGTTCCAATGAGAAAAGGCCTAGCACTCTCAACCTATCCTCGTACGACCTATTCTCTATTCCAGGCAACATCCTGGTAAATCTCCTCTGCACCCTCTCCAAAGCTTCCACATCTTTCCTAAAGTGAGGCGACCAGAACTGCACACAGTACTCGAAATGTGGCCTTACCAAGGTCCTGTACAGCTGCAACATCACCTCACGACTCTTGAATTCAATCCCTCTGCTAATGAACGCTAATACACCATAGGCCTTCTTACAAGCTCTATCCACCTGAGTGGCAACTTTCAAAGAGCTATGAACATAGACCCCAAGATCCCTCTGCTCCTCCACCTTACTAAGAACCCTACCGTTAACCCTGTATTCCGCATTCTTATTTGTCCTTCCAAAATGGACAACCTCACACTTGGCAGGGTTGAACTCCATCTGCCACTCCTCAGCCCAGCTCTGCATCATATCTAAGTCCCTTTGCAGCCGACAACAGCCCTCCTCACTATCCACAACTCCACCAATCTTCATATCATCTGCAAATTTACTGACCCCCCCTTCGACTCCCTCTTCCAAGTCATTAATAAAAATTACAAACAGCAGAGGACCCAGAACTGATCGCTGCGGAACTCCACTTGTAACTGAGCTCCAGGCTGAATATTTACCATCTATCACCACTCTCTGACTTCGACCGGTTAGCCAGTTCTCTATCCAACTGGCCAAATTTCCCACTATCCCATTCCTCCTGACTTTCCGCATAAGCCTACCATGGGGATCCTTATCAAATGCCTTATTAAAATCCATGTACACTACATCCACTACTCTACCCTCATCCACATGCTTGGTCACCTCCTCAAAGAATTCAATAAGACTTGTAAGGCAAGACCTACCCTTCACAAATCCGTGCTGGCTGTCCCTATTCAAGCAGTGTCTTTCCAGATACTCATAAATCCTATCTCTCAGTACCCTTTCCATTACTTTGTCTACCACTGAAGTAAGACTAACTGGCCTGTAATTCCCGGGGTTATCCCTATTCCCTTTTTTGAACAGTGGCACAACATTCGCCACTCTCCAGTCCCCTGGTATCACCCCCGTTGACAGTGAAGACGAAAAGATCATTGCCAATGGCTCTGCAATTTCCTCTCTTGCTTCCCACATAATCCTAGGATATATCCCGTCAGGCCCGGGGGACTTGTCTATCCTCAAGTTTTTCAAAATGCCCAACACAACTTCCTTCCTAACAAGTATCTCCTCTAGCTTACCAGTCCGTTTCACACTCTCCTCTTCAACAATACGGTCCCTCTCATTTGTAAATACTGAAGAAAAGTACTCATTCAAGACCTTTCCTATCTCTTCCGACTCAATACACAGTCTCCCACTACTGTCCTTGATCGGACCTACCCTCGTTCTCGTCATTCTCATGTTTCTCACATACGCATAAAAGGCCTTGGAGTTATCCTTGATCCTACCCGCCAAAGATTTTTCATGCCCTCTCTTATCTCTCCTAATCCCTTTCTTCAGCTCCCTCCTGGCTATCCTGTATCCCTCCAACGCTCTGTCTGAACCTTGTTTCCTCAACATTATGTAAGCCTCCTCCTTCCTCTTTACTAGACATTCAACCTCCCTCGTCAACCAAAGTACCCTCACACGACCATTTCTTTCCTGCCTGACAGGTACATACATATCAAGGACACGTCATATCTGTTCCTTGAAAAAGTTCCACATTTCAACGACATCCTTCCCTGACAGCCTATGCTCCCAACTTATGCTCCTCAGATCCTGTCTCGCAGCATCGTATTTACCCTTCCCCCAATTGTAAAACCTACCCTGTTGCACCCACCTATCTCTCTGCATAATCAAGGTGAAAGTCACAGAATTGTGGTCACCATCACCAAAATGCTCACCCACTAACAAGCCCATCACTTGTCCCAGTTCGTTACCAAGTACCAAATCCAATATGGCCTCCCTTCTGGTCAGACAATCTACATACTGAGTTAGAAAAGCTTCCTGGACACACTGCACAAACACCGCCCCGTCCAATCTACTTGATCTAAAGAGCTTCCAATCAATATTTGTGAAGTTGAAGTCGCCCGTGACTACTACCCTGTTGGCTTCTGCACCTTTCCAAAATCTGTTTCCCAATCTGTTTCTCCAAATCTCTGTTGCTATTGGGGGGCCTATAGTAAACACCCAACAAGGTGACTGCACCTTTCCTATTTCTGACTTCAGCCCATACTACCTCCAAAGGCAGGTCCCCCTCGAACTGCCTTTCTGCAGCCATTATACCATTTCTAATTAGCAATGCCACACCCCCTCCTTTTTTACCACCCTCCCTAACCTTACTGAAACATCTGTAACCAGGAACCTCCAACAACCATTCCTGTCCCTCTTCTATCCACGTTTCCGTGATGGCCACAACATCGTAGTCCCAAGTACCGATCCACGCCTTAACTTCACCCCCCTTATTTCTGATACTCCTTGCGTTGAAGTATACACACTTGAACCCATCTCTGTGTCCACAAGTATTCCCTGTCAGTGCTACCTTCTCCACAGCCTCCCTACATTCTTGGACATCCTGAAAAACAGCTAACCTACTTGCTGGACTACAAGTCCGGATCCCATCCCCCTGCCAAATTAGTTTAACCCCCCCCCCCGAAGAGTGCTAGCAAACCTACCTCCCAGGATACTGGTGCCCTTCTGGTTCAGTTGCAACCCGTCCTGCTTGTACAGGTCCCACCTTCCCCAGAATGGTGGTCTAGATACTTCAATCATATTATAGCCAGTTCGCATTGAAGAAACTCACATTATAGCAGAAACGACTGTACATGGAATCCACATTTGGTGCTTCCCCTTTTGGCATCATTTCACTTGCAAGAGTTTTAATTGTGGGGACCAGAAATCTTGCTGAGCATCACATGAATCATTTTAATGATGGATACTGCAGTAGCTTACCTCACCTGACTGGCGTTATTTCAGCATGACCTGTCTCTCTCTCTTTCTCTCTGACATGAGGCTGCCTTGAATTGTCTGATTTGCAGCTCATTTGTCTTCATGAGGGAGCCCCACAGCTACCAGGTGCCAGACCACCCACTGGAACCACTGTCCACCCCAGCCTCATCACACCCCCAACCCAACAGCAGCCCTGTGAGCCCATGATGATGAGGCAGAGCTGTGGCAAAAAAGCTGGTCCACCACAAAGGCCTCCAAGCCCTCCGCTTCTTCCTCTCCCGCCAACATAACCAGTACCCTTCCACTGACACCCTCCTTCGACTGACTGAACTGGTCCTCAATCTGAACAACTTCTCTTTCCAATCCTCCCACTTCCTCCAAACCAAAGAAGTAGCCATGGGCACCCGCATGGCCCCCAGCAATGCCTGCCTCTTCGTCGGATATGTGGAACAGTCCATCTTCCGCAGCTACACTGGCACCACACCCACCTTTTCCACTGCTACATCGATGATTGTATTGGCGCTACCTCGTGCTCCCACGAGGAGTTTGAACAGTTCATCCACTTTACTAACACCTTTAGATTAGATTAGATTAGATTAGATTACTTCCAGTGTGGAAACAGGCCCTTCGGCCCAACAAGTCCACACCGCCGCGCCGAAGCGCAACCCACCCATGCCCCTACATTTACCCCTTACCTAACACTACGGGCAATTTAGCATGGCCAATTCACCTGACCTGCACATCTTTGGACTGTGGGAGGAAACCGGAGCACCCGGAGGAAACCCACGCAGACACGGGGAGAACGTGCAAACTCCACACAGTCAGTCGCCTGAGGCGGGAATTGAACCCGGGTCTCTGGCGCTGTGAGGCAGCAGTGCTAACCACTGTGCCGCCGTGCCGTCCACGGTGGCACCTTCCACCCAGACCTCAAATTTACCTGGACTGTCTCAGACTCCTGCCCCCCCCACTTCCTCGACCTCTCCATTTCTATCTCGGGCGACTGCATCAATACAGACATTTACTACAAACCGACCGACTCCCACAGCTACCTAGGTTACACCTCCTCCCACCCTGCCCCCTGTAAAAACGCCATCCCATATTCCCAATTCCTTCGCTTCCGCCGCATCTGCTCCCAGGAGGACCAATTCCACTACTGCACAACTCAAATGGTCTCCTTCTTCAAAGACCGCAATTTCCCCTCCAACGTGATCAACGATGCTCTCCCGCACCTCCGCCCTTGAACCCCGCCCCTCCAATCACCACCAGGACAGAACCCCACTGGTCCTCACCTTCCACCCCAACAACTTCCGGATACATCGTATCATCCTCCGTCATTTCCGCCACCTCCAGACAGACCCCACCACCAGGGATATATTTCCCTCCCCACCCTTATCAGCGTTCTGGAGAGACCACTCCCTCCACGACTCCCTCGTCAGGTCCACATCCCCCCAACCCAACCTCCACTCCCGGCACCTTCCCCTGCAACCGCAAGAAATGCAAAACTTGCGCCCACACCTTCCCTTTCACTTCCCTCCAAGGCCCCAAGGGATCCTTCCATATCCATCACAAATTCACCTGCACCTCCACACACATCATTTACTGCATCCGCTGCACCCGATGTGGCCTCCTCTACATTGGGGAGACAGGCAAACTACTTGTGGAGCACCTCTGGGACACCCGTAACAACCAACCCAACCGTCCCGTGGCTGAACACTTTAACTCCCCCTCCCACTCCACCAAGGACATGCAGGTCCTTGGCCTCCTCCATCGCCAGACCCTGACCACACGACGCCTGGAGGAAAAGCGCCTCATCTTCCGCCTAGGAACCCTCCAACCACACGGGATGAATGCAGATTTCTCCAGCTTCCTCATTTCCCCAACCCCCATCTTATCTCAGCCCCAACCCCCAGATTCAGCACCGCCCTCTTGACCTGCAATATTTTTCCCGACCTCTCCGCCCCCACCCCCTCTCCGGCCTATCACCCTCACCCTCACCTCCTTCCACCTATCATATTCCTATTGCCCTCGCGGCCGCTGCAGCCACCACCGCCACGGCGAACGGTGACATCACTTCCGCCCCCACCGCCGCACGGATAACAGCCACCCCCGACCATGCAGCCTCTGCGATCACCGCCCAGACAACCGCCTCCACAATCGCCAGGAAGACCATTGCCGACAGATACGCGGCTGCCGTAGGACCCACGACTACCGGGACCAGCGCCGTTTCTGCCCAGCATGCCACTTCTGCCCCCGGAGCTAGCATTGCCGCAGCCACTTCCGCCCCCAGTGACGTCACTGTAAACATTTGTAAGTCATGAATTGGTCTCTTCAGTTTGACAATGGGTGAAGACAGAAACTCACAACATTGTGTCGCACTCACTCTCGAATCGAGATTGTAGTCAGCATCACAAAGACAGCTGTGACATTGGCATTGCATCCAGTGTCACCAGCAACATGCAGCATTATAGTACGCTCCTCCCTTAGTCCCCTTCTTAAAGCCCTCACCCATCCCCTGCCCCCATATCCTGCTGGGAGTCCTGCTCTCTACCCTGCACCATCCTCCCCTGCGGAGTTTCTGCTTAGGCTGTCCCTCAAGATCGAAGAGGACGACTTTGCACCCTGATTTGATGGCTTCTGAAATAGATTGAAAGTGCGGTCTGCAGACTCTGCCACATTTCGGACTTGACAGATTGGGTAGAGGTGTCACTTGGAAGCTTTTGCTTCTGCTGAGACACCTCGGTTTCACCTCTGCACATTCCCAATAAACTCTCTCAATTTTGTCAGTGGCTTCCCAAATGAGCCTTCTTCATTTGATCAGTCACACGCCAGACTCACTCAGGAATCAGTGGGTCCATTTGCACATGAGACAGACCACATGCCAGGAGAGGACAGGCATGGCCTGACCACAAGTATATTCAAGAAGGGAGACAAGTGGCTGCAGAGGAGTCCCCCTGTGTCAGTCACAAGGAAGATCATTCAAAGTATCCTTCCCACAGGCCGTGAAACACCTTCGAGAGTTGTAGGTGAAAGGTGCCATAGACATAAACAGTCTTTGACTTTCTCAGCGCTTTTTGGAGCAGTAGGATAACCAAAGGAACCTGCAAGACTGATACTGAGGGAAATGTACAGGGTGAATTGCTCAATTTTGCCAGTGCTAGTATTGTTGGATAAAGTTGCTGTATTATGATTTCTTTATTGGTGTCTTTATTTTGGAATTTTAACCAAGTGCACAGTAACTTTACCCAAATGGTTTGTAGATGGAGAATTGTGAAACAATGATCATGTTGGAATGGTTTTCTGGTGCAACCAGGATCCAAGTAGACATTACCCAATCAGAGCAAAGGCCTCCTCTTCTCATCATTTGCTGAAATCTCGAATGGATTCATTAGTAATTGTCTTAAATCTGGGATCTAGTCTTGGTGTCCGTCCACATAATAGTGGAGAATGAGAATTGGCATCAGCACCCTTGGACCCAGGAGAGAGAGTGAAGTGGGTTTGGGTTCCTAACACTGCACTAAAGAATCAACCAAGATTGTCTTAAGCCTCTGCAGTGAACCTGGAGTCTTTCAGCTGATAAGTGACAGAGCCATCACTGGTAAGGTTGACTGTGAGCATAGGCATTGATGTAGAGTACAGCTATTTGGATGAAGTGATGTAGGCTTCTGTCTTAAAATTGTGTCCAAGCAAGATTTAGTACCTTCAGCTACAGACATTAATGCACTGGGGAAGGAAATAAACTTTATTTCCTCTTGGCTTCCACCCCTATATCTGTTCCACATCCCTCCATTTCCCTGAGGTGTCCCAGGGTCATGAACTGGCTAAATTCCGCTGAACTAGCTGAGCTGACATCCCTCTCCCATCCCTCTGTTGATGTTAACGTGTGAAGTTGCCAGGTTGTGGGTGCGAGTAGGCCACTTGCATTTTGTGACACTACAGCAGAAAGAGAAAAACAAGTTGCATAGTGAGGTGCTGATTAAGAGACTTGTAAACCTTCTGTCCATGAAAGTCAGTAATTATGAGTATGATAGTGTTCAACTGTTACAATTTCAGGCAGGGTTAGTCTGACACCCATGTGTTCATTGGCTCTGACAGTCTTTGCATGACTTCATTTGATCTTGGAATGCATTGACTAACAGGGCAAGGGATAGAAAGTGATGGACTGTCTTGATCTAGCAGAGATTTTTTAAAAGAGATAAAGTTGCGTTAATATCATTACTTTTCAAATGTCAAGGCATTTCAAGTAATTTTACAGTCAAGTAAGTACTTTTAAAACTAAAACACAGAAGTACAGAAAGTATTTAACAGGGTAAGTAACTTTTATGGTGAAAGAAGCAGTGCTTAATCTTTTAGATCAATTACCTTTTCATTGGAATTTTTGAAGTGCAGTTGTCTTCATAATGAAAGAAATGTGGCAAACAATTTGTGCACATCAGGTTCCAAGAATCAGCAATAATACAATATGATTGAAGGGTCCTTTGGCATTATGGTAGTATCCCTATCCCTGAGCTAGGAAACCTACCTACTCCTGAGTTGTGTTGCAACAATGTCGAGGCTAGGTTGACTAAAAATGCCTGCAATATTTTGTTTGTTTGACTGGGGGATAAATATTGGGCAGGATGCCAGGGATAACTCCTTTGTTCTCAGTCCAAATAACTCTGGAGAATGTTTATGTTTGCCTAAGAGGGCAGACAGGGTGTCGACTTAGCATTTCCTCTGAAACGCAGCACCTCAGACATTGCTGCACTTTCTTAGTGCTGCACTGGAGTGCCAGCCTTGATACTGTGCAGAACTCTCGGGAGTGGGAGTTGAACTCAAAATCTTGTGACTCAGAGAGCTACACACTGAGATGTGTCTGTCACCTGATTGTGATAATGACAGTGCCTGCTGAGTTCAGCTGTTATAATTTCAGCCAGGAATAGGCTCTGACAGTTTTATCCATGCTCTTTGAACCATTGAATAATACAGTACAGAAGGAAGCCATTTGGCCAATTATGCCTGTGCTGGTTCTTTAACGGAGCTACTGTTTAATCTCACTGCCTTGCTCATCCTGCATCTGCTTCTCTTCATTATCCACTTTTCATAAGAATGTTACTACTTTCACGCCTTCTCTTGTAAGGCATTCTCAAAGATATGCAAAACCCCATGTTATAAAATATTTCAATATGTTGCCTCTAATTCTCATTCGAATCATCTTAATTATTTGTCCTCTGATTTGTGACACTTCTATGACGGGAAATATTTTCTCCATCACTGCTACACCAACATTACCAACTCGTATTTACATAACGTGGAGGTGTTTGTGTTGAACGGGGTGGGAAAGGTCAGAAAATCACACAACACAGTGTTATAGTTCATCAGGTTTATTTGAAATCAGAAGCCTTCAACTAACAAAGGAGCATTGCTCTGAAAGCTTGTGATTTCAAATAAACCTGCTGGACTATAACCTGGTCTCGTGTGACTCATGACCTTGTATTTATATTAGCATAACAAAACATCCTAAGACATACTACAAGCATTATCGAACCAGGCCATAGAAAGCGATACTGGACCAGATGACCAATGCTTGTTCTAAGAGATAGGCTTTCAGGATCATTGTAAGGAAAGAAAGTGAGGTGGAATAGTTGAGAGTCTTAGGGAGGGAATTCTAAACTTTAGGGCCTTGGCAACTGGAGGTATGGCAAATAATGATAGAATGAAGGATTGATTACAATCCACAATGTTCAATATTGGCAGAGTGCAATGACCTTGGGGTGCTGTCATACTGCCTCACAGCGCCAGAGACCCAGGTTCAATTCCCGCCTCAGGCGACTGACTGTGTGGAGTTTGCACATTCTCCCCGTGTCTGCGTGGGTTTCCTCCGGGTGCTCCGGTTTCCTCCCACAGTCCAAAGATGTGCAGGCCAGGTGAATTGGCCATGCTAAATTGCCCGTAGTGTTAGGTAAGGGGTAGATGTATGGGTGGGTTGCGCTTCGGCGGGGCTGAGTGGACTTGTTGGGCCGAAGGGCCTGTTTCCACACTGTAAGTAATCTAATCTAAAAAAAACTGCAGTCATGAGAAGGGGTGAAGCCGTGGGTTGGGGGAATTTGAGTGTAGGCCTGAGAATTTACTCGATCAAAGCCATTCATGATTTCAAACACCTCAACTAAATTTCATCTCTTTCCAAATAAACTCAATCCTAGTCTCTCTAGGCTCTCTACATAATCAAGAGTCATTTCCTCTTTTGAGCAAATATCTTCTGTACCCCTCTGAGGCCTTAACATCTCCTTAAAATGGGACATCCAAAAACTGAACAGAATTCTCCAGCTGAGTATAATTTAAAACATTGTAATGTAACCTTGTTGTTTTTGTATTCCATTCCTCTATTAATAAAGCTAAGGATTCTATATGCTTTTTTTTAACAGCCTTCTCAACTTGTTCTGTCATCTTCAATGATTTGCATATATACGCCCCCAGTCTCTTTCTTCCTGCCTCCAGATAGTTGATATTGCTCATCATTCTTCCACCTAAATATATTTTGGCAGAGCTGATGGGACAATGGCAATGTCATTGGATTGGTAATCCAGAGAACCAAGATAATGTTCTGGAGGCACAGGTTCAAACCTCACCACAGCACCTGGTGGAATTTAAGTTCTATTAATAAATTCTGGAATTGAAAGCCAGGGATAAATCTTACTTTTTTTTTCAACAAGTGCCAGTTTCTTTCAGAGTTCTAGAATTCTTGCTGTATGCCTCATTAACTATCTACTCCCCCCCTCCCCCCACCCCCCCATGGCATACCTCTCATCTGTTTCAATCCCTATTTAAGACTTTGCTGAAGAGGTCAACGTAGGCCATTCAGCCCAGTGAGTCTGCTACCCCAGTCAATTAAGTCATGGCTGATCTGATAATCCTAATTTCATTTCCTTGCCCTTTTCCCCATAATCACAGACTCATGGGAGTTTGGAAGAACACAGCCTCTTGATTATTTTGTAAGTTTGGAAGGCTATTGGTGTCTTCTATGTGAAGAGGCATGCAAACTATTTATTTCAACTCCTTCGCCATTTCCTGGATCTCACTTACTATTTCCCCAATCGTTGTTCTCTAGGGGGCCTATGTTGATCTTTGCCTCTCTTTTCCTCTTGTGCACAGAGGAACTTCAATTATCTGGCATTCGGTTATCCAAATTTTGGATTATCCGGCAAGATCACAAGGTCCAGATGCTTGGCTAAATTATGTTATCCAGCATTCGATTATCTGAATATTTGATTATCTGAACAAATTAGTTCCTGCCCGTGTCATTCGGATAATCGAGGTTCCTCTGTATTTAAAGAAGCTCTTGCTGTCCATTTTGACATTATTTGAAAATTTAACATCAAAGTTTATCTTCTCCTTCTTAAGTATCTTGACACATGCCATTCCTGGAACAACTCAATCAACCACAGACCAGCTGCTGAAAGACCAGCATCCCTCATGTCAGTGCCATCTTTAAAAGGCTGCTGCATATCCGGATGAGCACTGATCGTCAAAAGTTACCCTGCTCAGTCAAGGACTGAAGATGGCTGAGGGAGGAACGCAGCAGTGGGATTTTCTAACAGGGATATGGAGGTCATGGTGGCAGGGCTGGTGCAACAGAAGGGAGTTCTGTTCCTGGAGGACCAGCTGAGGAGGCTGTACTACCAGAGCCTGGCAACCTGAGTGGGGCCCCCACCTCGCTCAGTGCCACCTTGTTGGTGAACACTGACAGCCAGCAATACATAAGAAGTCAATAACCTTCTCTGCTAGACAAGGAAAGGTGCCACTCTCTCGCTCCCTCTCTCTCTCTCTCTGGCTGCAATCTCACACTCATTCAATCTCGGCCACTACTTCAAGCTCCCATCAAGGCTTATGCTCTGCACTGTCATTACTCTCTGCAGTATACTCCCTCACTCGCTCTCACCGCCTCTACATCCCATACCATTAACCTTACACGACCTCTGCACCATTGCTCACTCACTCATACACCCACTGCCTCCAGCACTAACAGTGATGCTAGCCATCCACTTTCACCTCATTCAGTCCCTCTCTTTCTCTCATTCCAGGAGCCAATAGGACTGAAATGGATAGAGGCATTGGGAAATATTGGAGGTGCATGTAGTTGGAACCTGTGGATATTGCCCTGATCATACACAATGTGTAGGTCCTTCAGAGCACGTGGCAAGGTAAAGTTTCCAAGCACTTGCTCTGATTTCCATGTCAAGTTTAGGAAACATTTGGCATGTTTGATAACACTGAAAACTTCATGTTAATGAGGCAATTTGGTCTGTTAACAAGGTGTTTAATGAGCAATAATGCCCCTTAATTAGCAACTCCCCTCAGCTTTACACGAAACTCACTTTGCAGCTGAACAAAAGCATAAGAGATGAAGTGAAATACTTCCAATGTTGAGATAGGTCTCTCCGGACTTCTCATTCAAATCTGCCATAAATCCCGTCTTAGCCCACGTCGCTCAGACTCTTATGCAATTCTGTCTCTAGGTTCAGTAACAGGGACCATGAAAGTACTGAATGCTCATTAATATCCCTTGCTGTGACCTACCAGTGAGACCAGAGTCACACAAATGCTGTTGACCCATAGCCACCTTCAGAAATGGCCAAGCAACACCCACATCCCATTCATGAATAAGCTCAATAAAAATTGTAAACTTTAAACCGACACTGTACCCCAATCCTTCTGCAGTTACATCGATGACTGCAACAATGCAGCGTCCTGCACCCAGGCTGACCTGGAGCAGTTCACTGACTTTGCCCATAACTTCCACCCCTCTCTCAAATTCACTTGGTCCATCTCGGACACCTCCCTCCCCTTTTCTTGACCTCTCCATTACCCTCTCTGGTGACAGTCTCCAGATGGACATCTACTACAAACCTATAGACTCCCATAACTACCTGGACTACACCTCCTCCCACCCAGTATCCTGCAAGAACTCCATTCCATTGTCCCCAATTCCTCCGCCTCCACCACATCTGCTTGAACGAGGAGACATTCCACTCGCGAGCGTCCCAGATGTTCATCTATTTTGAACGACAACTTTTCTTCCCTTTGTTATTCAGACTGCCCTCTGTCGCATCACGTCCATTCCCTGTTCCACCACTCTAACCCCCCCCTCCCGTAATGCAATAAGTACAGACTCCCCCTTGTCCTCACCTACCACCCCACCAGCCTCCACATCCAATGCATCATCTCCAAACACTTCTGCCAACTCCAAATAGACCCCACCACCAAGACATCTTCCCCTCCCCACCCCTCTCTGCCTTCCGCAAGGACCGTTCCCTCCAACAATCCTTGGTTCCCGCCACCCCTGCCAACGAACCCCAGGATACCTTCCCCTGCAACCAGAAAAGATGCCAAACCTGCTGACACACCAGCCCCCTCATCTCCATCCAGGGCCCCAAACAGTCCTTCCAGGTGAGACAGAGGATCACCTGCCTCTCCTCCAACCTAGTTTACTGCATCAGGTGCTCTCGATGTGGCCTTCTCCACATCAGGGAGACCAAACATAAACTTAACGAATAGCTCACCGAGTATCGCAGCCGGGTTTACAGGGGCTGACCAGATCTCCCAGTCACCGCTCAGTTCAATGCCCCCAACCACTCCTTTTCCCACATGACCATCCTTGGCCTCCTCCATTGCCAAAACAAATCACAGTGCTATTGGAGGAACACCTTTTCTCCACAGCCCGGAGGCTCAGCTGAGTTTTTATCAGACATGGGTCAACCAGGGGTCAGTTGCGTGGGGATGTAGATCAGCCATGAGTTCTCCAATTTTAAATAACCTCTCTCCCCATCCCCTGACTCCCATCCCAGCCCCTCCCCCTCACTGCCACTGCCCCCTGCACCAACCAGATTCATCCCTCCCATTGACCAACCAGGTTGTATCCGCTACCTGTCTTCACCTATCCCCACTTCACCAGCCTGCCCCCAACACCCCCTTTATCTGCAGCTCCCCTACACCCACCCACAGTCCTGAAGAAGGGTTATACCCGAAATGTCCTGATGCTGCCCAGGCTTGCTGTGTTCTTCCAGCCTCCTGCCTGTCTACATTGATACATCATTATCATTCAGAGATATTAAGGACACTGGGACAAATGTGGTTACATGGAAGTAGATTACTGGATGGTGAAAGAGGCCTAAAAGGCCTACTCTTTGTTGCTGTTTAAGAATGCTTCCTAGGTTCTCCTAACATACTTACTTTTAGGAAGAGATATGGAAAGAGACCCACAGTGAAGTTGTAGCTAGATTTTCTAACTCATTCTGGTGCACTTGTGGGAGATGGACAAGGCTGAAACTGGATGGTTTACCAGCTTTGCTTTAACAAATGAGGCACTGCCAGAGCAGATATAATACTCACCCAGATAGATTGCCTAGCGTCATAAACAACATGAAAAATTCATGCAGTTATTCACAAGGGGCGACCATGCCCTACTGGAAATTATTACACATTAGGAAAAACTCTAATCTCCAAAGGATAAAGCTGCTTTTCACCTTTGTGTAACAGATGACAAAATCTTAAACCTCCCTTTGCTTTACTGAACAGATGTTATGAAGATTGCCATTCATTTTAAGTAAATGCATATGATAGCGTGAATTATTCACCCGCTGAGCCAGGATAATTTGAACTTTTTGATATCTAGTCAGATTTAAACATTGCACAATGACATATTTGAAATCACCTCCTCAGAAAATGGACAATGAAATGCCAGAACTCCCAATCCCACAAAAGGCTGAGAATGTTGGGGCTCAGCTGAGACTTTTTAATCAGATATGGGTCAAAGAGGGGTCAGTTGTGTGGAGATGCAGATCAGCCACGAGCTTGTGAAATGGTTTGAGGGTCCACTCCCATTCTAATGTTCTACCTCTTGCTATTCTATTTCTATCATCAGGAGTTACATGGGACCAAATGTAATGAGGCAAGATTTTCTCTAATAACAGAAGGATGACAAGAAATTCACATCTCAGTTTGCAACATTCTGTAGAGTCTTATCTTGACAGCACAGGTCAAACTGATGACTTTGGTGAAAACCGATTACCTCAGACAAAGTACAGCCAATTTTTGCTCCTTTCACTTGATGGAACAATAACAGCCTCGAAGTGGTATAAGTGCCATTGCTTTGAAAGAGCCTTCCCACAGGGTGTCCAAAGGACCTGGTCGTTTAAGGTTCCCCTTACAATGTGGAAGTTGAAGTTCCTATAATGTAAATTGTGGACCAATTGCAATCTTAGATTGGAACCAGGCTTTGACCAGTCCCACAGGCAATGCAACCAAAGGAATCCACGAGAGGTAAATGCAAATTAGTTTCATGAGCTCCAAAATGAGACAAAATTTGTCAAGGGTGTTAAAACAGCCCTAATGCCAGTCCACAACACTCATCCTCATCGCTGCCCCCTCTCTATGGGTTGCAGTTATGTCAGCTGCGATTCTAGTATAGGTCAGAATTCCTGAGGCAGTACCCTGCTCTTTGGAGGCATGCACTACTTTAAGAAGGTCGTCCCTGGCAGCTGATTCTTAATCTCCAGGACTCTGCTGGGATAAAGCCCTGGAGAAAAAAATAATTGAGGCGTACAAAAAAGGTTATGTGCTCTTGTTCTACTTTTTTGATTTATTTTGCTTGTTGGTCATAAAAATATTGGTGATAGGGTAAAAGGCTACTCAGCTGACATACAAGTCACTCAAGTAATGAAGAAGCTGTTCATTTTCCAATTGGCCGTGAGTGTGCTGGGGCCCTGCAGGCTGAATGATTCACACCCTCTGGAGGATGGGCACAGACTGGTTGGCAGTCAGAGTCTGTGTGATGAAACCTCTTGACATATATTCAACTGAATTGGCAAACCCAGGGTAGTAGTCAATTCCATTAGAATTCAACATACATCTTAGACAGGGTATATTCAGATTTATCCCTTTCTAATGTTGAAGAAGGTTTTTTGCCAAGTTTTAATCCCTTGCAGATCTTGTTACAATCAAATATGGGCACTTAAAATTGGTCCTTCTATCTAAGGACTGTTCTGGCACTAATCCTAAGCTTTCACAGGTTTGAACAACTAAGCAATGCTCTGACTGAAACAATCTAAAAACCAGTTTTAAAATATACATCTGCCCAGAAACATTCTCTACCTAAAAAACACATTTTTAATCCACTACTGGTGCAAAGTACATCCACATAATTACCAATACCAGCTTGAATTTATAGACAGCCATTAACATAGTTAAAATGTCCCAAGACACTTCCCAGGAGCATTATCAAACAAAATTGTAAAAATATATTTGATGCCAACTTAACACTGATTGTTGATTTACCTTGCCTTCTCTCTCTCGCTCTGTTACAAAAGCACACACATACCAGCTACCCTTGTCACCTCTCTTAGTCGTGTTTTTAAATTAACTCACATTAGTGTCAATTATGGGCACTTTGGTTCTGTCAATAATGTTTTTTCCTAGCTGGAATGGAATAAAAGTTGGTAAGCAATGTTCAGGACAGATGATTTTCCACTGGCTGGAAGAAATTCACCCAGATTCATTTGCCAAGCTTCCCAGAATATCAATAAGAAGACTCGAAGTGGGGCGCCAGCGACCAGTGGCCTGGAGCGTGGCGAAAGTGTCCCACCATGGAGCATGATGGCAGGCAGCCATCAGACCACCTGGAGACCCCCTGCGTTGGTCTGAGGCGGAGATTTCTTACAGAGAGACTGTGACGTTTGTCGTTTTCATTTTGTTTCTTGATTCTCTGACCTATGGTTATACTGTGTATAGTTGTAGTGTAACTTATTTTCCTTTATTTCCCTATTCTGCAGTCAAGGATTGTACCCAGGTCCCTTTGTACATAAGATGGTGCTGTAAGTGGTGGCTCTAAACTTTTCACTCTGCTCATTTGAGAACTTGTGACAATAAAGCTAATTCAATTCAATTTACTAGGAGCACGTGACCTGAATGACCTCAGTCACATACTATATTAATGAATAGTAATTCTTTAGAAATGTGATCTGTGCTTCCTATCAGCCTATCTGTAAGACGAGTATATTGGGAAATTCTGCACATGTTTTGAAATCTTTAACTTCTGTGAAGAACTGGGGTGGGGGGGGATGGGTGGGTAAGTGACTCAAAGAATGAGGACGAGGAAAATAAATGCCTCAAAAAGATTTGCAAAAATAGAATTCAGTCTGTTGCCACTTACTGAAAATCTGTCTGGTGTTACACCTCACTGGGATAGCATGTTGGATACCAAACTGAGCTATTCCCCGGTTCTTCACAGAAGTTGAAGATTTCAAAACATATGCAGAATTTCCCAATTTATTCGTCTTTCAGATGAAGGCTGACAGAAAGCCCACATCACATTTCTGAACAGAAGAATTACTATTCGTTACAAACAAATAGATTCCCATGAGATAAATAATAATGAACCATCGTCATATAACTCTGCGAGTTAAAACTCTAACCCGCTTGTAAAACCTCCTTCTATACACACATACAGATTGACACAATAAAATGTAATGTTATACAGGGAAGGAAAGACAGCAAAGCAGGTCAGTGGTCCCTGTCTACTGGGCTTTCTAAGAGGATGCTTGTGCTGAGCAGAGCACTGCTGCTTGATCTTCCTTTTCCAGGTACTTTCACTTGTTTGTAGGAGGCACAGGGTGACTGGTGTACTCTTTAAAAAAAACTTGTTCCCTGCCTGAGATGCAATGGGTTCTGCCCCAAACATTCACATCCCTAACTGTTTAGGCACTTGGCAGCCAATCACATTGTTGCTGGCAGGCAGGAGGCCCTGGGAATTGATAGCTGGTCACCAGTTCACAAACCAATCAGCTACTTGTCTGTTAGTGCCCAGAATCCTGGCCTCAGCCCGTCTGTTATGTTCCTTCTTACTTTCCTCTCTTCTGCAGATCTCTGAGGTCAGTGCATGGTGACAACTTCCAAAACCAGAAGTCATTGCTGGGAATGACAATCAATGCGCATAGGCCCTGAGGGAGAGGCTGTGCAGTTACATTAGAAGAAATGTCCATGTTCATTACTAGGCTTTCCCTACTGCTTCAGTAAACAGCTGTGTAAACAGCATTTACAATGAGTTCCAGGCCGCTTACTTCTAAAAAGTGCGGCACTCCATCACAATCCATGGCATTTATAGAGTCATAGAGATGTACGGTACAGAAACAGACCCTTCAGTCCGACCCGTCCATGCCGACCAGATATCCCAACCTAATCTAGTTCCATCTGCCAGCACCTGGCCCCTCTCCCTCTAAACTCTTCCTGTTCATATACCCATCCAAATGCCTTTTAAATGCCTTTTAAATTCTAAAACTTGCTGGGAATTCCAGAGGGTGGGAGGCAAATAATCCTTGAGTGCTTTGTAAAATGATACATCTTCCTGAAACCAAAAGGCAAGCACGGGGAAGAGAAAAAACTTCACCTCACTGAAACTCAAAGCAAGTTCCTCAGGTCACAGCACAACAGAAACCATGAAAGGTCAATAAGGTCCAAGTTACTCTTAGTTGCAATCCATTTAATAACCAGATATTTGGCTAACTGTCTCCTATAGTTCACAAGTTTTAATGGGCTCAGCAGCAGTGCCCCTATTCAGCAGCACCACTATTCTGTCTGTCGGAGGATGAATGAACAGGCAGTGTCAGTATGGTGATGCAAAGACATCTCATCTTTTGATCAATGCAAGGCATTTTTCTGTTATAGGAGTGCAACACAGAAATGGACCTGCATTTATATGGTGTCTTTCATGATGTCAGGACATCCAAAAGTGCTTTTTGTTGCCTTGTAACATGTCATCTGTAAATGTACTGATCGTTCTTCCTATATTCATGTCTGATTATGTCCACATACTCCCTGGAGATGTCATCACACAACCTCTCACCTCTCACCACCCCATGTTCCAGTCATTGGCCGCTGCCACCCCACGTCCAAATGGACGCTTCATTACCCCACAAAAACATAAAGAATGCTGGAGAAACTCAGCAGGTCTGGCAGCATCTGGACAGAGAGAAAACACAGTTCATGTTTCAGGTCTAGTGACCCTTCCAAACATCAAGGTTAAAATGTCTTCACTGTTTGGAATCTCTGCTATTGGTTCTTTCATGGTCTATCTCATTGAGACTTTTATAGGGGACCCCCATAAAAACAGAGTGCAGGATCGGTAACCACATCTTTTTCCTCTGCCAACAAAAGTTAGGAATGTTGGGAATGGGGGTGGGAATTGGATCTCATCCACAATTTTTAAATGGCTCCAGATTCATTCTGACTTTGTGAAATCTAACCTCAGCTTTGTCATAATAACCTTTTCTGCTAAGTGATAAACTCTGCTACTTGGAAATAGCCTCTGTGATTTTCTGCAACGTTAATTTCACTGGCGTTTTATAACATTGTTGCTATACTTGATGGGCTTTCAGTCATGTGTGGAGATGTGAAATTACAAGATGTCCCCAGTGAAATTAGATTCAATATTCACGTGAGTGATAAACTAGTCTGCCACACTGAATACAAACATTTGCTTTAGCTGTGAAATACGATAATTATAGAACTCAGTCTAAGAATAGATGGACTGATACATGCTTTGTCCATCCTTATAGCCTGATCAATGATGCACATATCAGCTTAATCCCCCAATGCTTCAATCACTGGTGTACCATGGCTGCAGTGTATCTTGTGCACAGCTATAGTAACTGATCAAGACTTTAAATGTAATGGTGTTGTGTCCCTGGACTAGACAATGCTCTGGTGATTTGAGTTCAAATCCCATCATGGCAGATAGTACAATGTGAATTTAATACGATTTTTGGAATTAAAAGTTATCTAACCAGGAAACAATTGTTTTTAAAAACAAAAACTTTTGAGCACAAGCCTTCAGCCTCTGCCAAGGAGGTGGACAAGAGTTGCAGGTACGTGGAAACATCACCACCTTCAAGTTCCTCTCTAAATCACATATTGTTGTCCTGACTTGGAACGATATCTATATTCCTTCATTGCTGCTAGGCCAAAGTCCTGGAACTTCTTCTCAAACAATATTGTGAAAGCATTGACACCATATAGCCAGCAATAGTGCCAGAAGTAGATATTCAATGTACAAATGTATAGACTAGCAAAAATCAATAGGACATGAAACAGGTCATATGGTTATATTGCTGGATTCAGAAATCATGGTCAAATGACCTGGAAAGACATTTAACCTTCCATTCACCCAGAATGAAAATCCTATCATGGTAGCTGTAGAATTTAAATTCAGTTAACTAAGTAAACCTGTGATAGTGGTCATGCTCCTAACAGATTATCATAAAAACCCATCTGGTTCATTAAAATCCTCAGGAAAGTAAATAAGTGCTCTGCCCTTCATGTGACTCTCGATTTACAGCAATGTGATTGTCGCTGAAGCATTCACGTGAATTATTTTAATTGCAGCGAAGGCTGAGCGAATGAGTACCGGGGTGGGGGAGGGGATGCCGGAAAGTAAACAAACCGTTTAAAAAGCTGATATATTTGGGCAGCAGCTGAACCTGGGACACTACCTGTGTAGTGCCTCCCACCCGCCCTCCTCCTTGCATCAAAGTAAAAAGGACTCTGTGGTATGTTGATAAGGTAAGGATTTTGGTAAGTTAAGGTAAGTTGGTGAAAAAAAACTTCTCTTGTCTTTTTCGTTACTTCAGTCTCAACTTAGGTAAAGCTTATGATTAAAAATGGCAGGAGATCTCAGAGCCGTGTTATGCTCCTCTTGCTCAATGTGGGAGCTCAGGGACGTTGCTGATGTCCCTGGCTCCTTCACCTGCAGGAAGTGTGTCCAGTTGCAGCTCTTGTTAAACCGCATGATGGCTCTGGAGCTGTGGATGGACTCAGTTTGGAGCATACGTGATGCTGAGGGGGTCGTGGATAGCACGTTTAGTGAATTGGTCACACCGCAGATTAGGATTCCTGAGGGAGAAAGGGAACGAGTGACCAAAAGGCAGAGAAAGAGCAGGAAGGCAGTGCAGGTGACCCCTGCAGTCACCTCCCTCCAAAACAGGTATACCATTTTGGATAGTGTTGGAGGAGATGGCTCACTTGGGGAGCGCAGCAGTAGCCAAGTTCATGGCACCATGGCTGGCTCTGCTGTTCAGAAGGCTGGGAAAAGAGCGGAAGGGCTATAGTCATGGGGGATTCAATTGTAAGGGGAGTAGATGGGTGCTTTTGTGGTCGTAAACAAGACTCCCGAATGGTATATTGCCTCCCAGGTGCACGGGTCAAGTATGTCACAGATCAACTGCAGAAAATTCTCAACAGGAAGGGTGAACAGCAGGTTAAAAAAATGGGATGAGGTCCTACAAGAAGAATTTAGGGAGTTAGGAAACAAGTTAAAAAGTAAGACCTCAGAAGTAGTAATCTCAGGATTGCTACCAGTGCCACGTGCTAGTCAGAGTAGGAATGATCGAATAATCAGGATAAATGTGTGGCTTGAGAGATGGTGCAGGAGGGAGGGGTTCAGATTTTTGGGGAGAAAGTGAGGTCTGCAGACGCTGGAGATCAAAGCTGAAACTTTATTGCTGGAACAGCACAGCAGGTCAGGCAGCATCTAGGGAACAGAAGATTCGACGTTTCGGGCACATGCCCTTCTTCAGGAAGAAGGGCATGTGCCCGAAACGTCGAATCTTCTGTTCCCTAGATGCTGCCTGACCTGCTGTGCTGTTCCAGCAATAAAGCTTCAGATTTTTGGGACTTTGGGACCAGTTCTGGGTGACGTGGGACAATTACAAATTGGATGGTCTGCACCTGGGCCAGACTGGAGCCAATCTTAGGGTTATCTCTTTGCTTACTCGAGGTTAAGTCATCATAAGGAGGGAGGAAGTGTTGTGTATTCAGTCCAGTCGCCAGGTCTGGATGGGATTTATCCCAGGTTACTGAGGGAAGCGAAAGAGAAAATATCTGGGGGTCTTAACAGATATCTTTGCAGCGTCCTTGAACACAGGGAAGATTCCAGAGGGCTGGAGAATTGCTAATGTTGTCCCCTTGTTTAAGAAGTTAGCAGGGATAATCCAGGTAATCACAGACCCGTGAGCCTGACGTCAATAGTAGGGAAGCTACTGGAGAAGATGCTAAGGGATAGGAGATATACCCATTTGGAAGGAAATGGGCTTATCAATGGTAGGCAGCATGGTTTTGTGCAAGGAAGGTCATGTCTTACAAACTTAATAGAATTCTTTAAGTTGATTGGTGAGGGAAGGGAGGTAGATGTCACATACATGGACTTTCATAAGGTGTTTGATAAGGTTCCCCTTGGTAGACTGATGAGGTCACATGGGGTCCAGGCTGTTCTAGCTAGATGGATAGAGAACTGGCTGGACAACAGGAGACAGACAATAGTAGTGAAAGTGAGCTTCTCAAAATGGAGTGCCCAGTGGTGTTCCATAGGGATGCGTGCTGGGACCACTGTTGTTTGTGATATACATGATTTGGAGGAAGGTGTAGGTTGCCTCATTAACAAGTTTGCAGATGGCACTAAGATTGGTGAAGTAGCAGGTAGTGAAGGCGACTGTCAGAGAATACAGCAAATATAGATCGATTTGGAGAGTTGGGCAGAGAATGACAGATGGAGTTCAATCCGGACAAATGTGAGGTGATGTATTTGGAAGATGCAATTCAAAAGCGACAACCAATAAAAGCTGATCGTGACAGTGACATACCGTGAATGGATGAAAGAAATGGGGTGGTAGTCATGGTGGTGAAGTTGGATATGACAAGCTGTGTGTCACAATCGGGTAAGAAGTCCAGAGAAATGCAACTCAATATCAAGGTCATCTTGCCTCATCTTTTACACTTCTCACAAGCACCTTGGTGAGTTTCTTGCTGGATAAGTGGTGGAGAGCTGTCAATTGACTGTGGTTAATGTTTGCTCAGGCCCTTATTGATGGCCCAAACTCACCTTATTAACATCTCAAACTCACCAAACTCAACCAATAGATGCCATGGACACCACAGCAAGTGCTCAGTGAGTTGAGCCCACCATTTGCTCCAAACGACCTCGATATTAGACACTCGGCGCCAACATCTCAGGGCATGTTCCATCAGCGCTAGCCGCATCCATGGACATAGGTATCTGACATGAGCCAGTCTCTGTGAACCCTCGTGGCTGATCTTTGATCCTCTTACAAGGTGGTGCTGCACTTCGATGCTCTACCTCAGATGGCACCAACAACTCTAATTGTAAAGCTGCAGCGAGGACACCGAGTACTCAGGAACACGCACGCAGTTCATGGATTGGACCAGGCTGTATGTGGAAGCTCACTGCATCTATGCTCTGCATTCCCTTGCCTTTTTGTACTTTGTTTCCTCAGCTGGTGGTCCCAGGCTCAGAATACTTCTATTGCCATTTGATTTAACACCAATAAAAAGAAGGAAGCTTGTCATTTTTGTTAGCAAGATTCAGTCAAGTCAAGGGGGAATAGTCTTTGCTCAGGGGTTCCCCACACAGTAGGTCAAGGGCAGTCTCCAAGACCAGTCCCAGGGCCTGATTGGGGAGTCAGGGTCAGGAGCATCATAACAGGCGAGGAGCCGAATGATGAATGTCTCCCTGGTGGTCTAGCGGTTAGGATTCGGTGCTCTCACTGCTGCGGCCTGGGATCGATTCCCGATCAGGGAAGAAGTATTTAGAAGAGCTATCAACACCTAGTTGTGTATAAGTCATGTGGGGCCGGTAATGTAAATAGTTTTCACATAACTATTTCTGCTTCAATGTATAAAGGCATGACACAGTGGCTCAGTGGTTAGCGCTGCTGCCTCACAGCACCAGGGTACCAGGTTCGATTCCAGCCTCGGGTGACTGTCTGTGTGGAGTTTGCACATTCTCTCCGTGACTGCGGGGGTTTCCTCCGGGTGCTCCGGTTTCCTCCCACAGTCACAAAGATGTGAAGTTCAGGTGAATTGACCATGCTAAATTTCCCATAGGGTTAGGTGCATTAATCAGAGGGAAATGGGTCTAGGTGGGTTACTCTTTGGAGGGTCGGTGTGGACTGGTTGACCCGAAGGGTCTGGTTCCACACTGTAGAGAATCTAATCTAAAACAAACACTGGTTTGACACTTGCTGCCCTGACATGGGATGTACTCCTAAGGAATGAGAGATAGGTATCACAGAAGATCAAAATGTGTGGCACAGCTATTGCTGTGCATGTGGAGAGGTGTCTTGAGCAAGTGAGTAACTAGTGCAGAGGACATGCAGAGGGGTGGGGGTAGGTGTGGGTGAAACTTGGTGTAATTAATATAACTATAGAGAAAGTATTAAATAAAGTGATGGATTGAAGACTGATAAGTCCCCAGGACCTGATGGCCTGCACCTGAGAATATCAAAGGAGGTGGCAGCAGAGATAGTAGATGTACTAGTTATGATATTCCAAAATTCCATGTATTCTGGAAAGTGGATTGGAAACATGCTCCTGGGACACCCTTATTCAAAAAAGTGGGAAATTATAGACCAGTCAGTTTGACCTCTTATTGGGCAAGTCGCCGGAGTCGATCCTACAGGAGGAGATAACTGAACTTAGAAAGACAAAGCTCAATTCACCAGTAAAGGCACAGTTTCATGAAGGGCGAGTCGCGCTTAAGAAACTTGCTGGAGTTCTTTGAGAATGTAATCAGTAAGGTGAATAATGGGGATCCAGTGGATGTGGTATATCTAGCCTTCCAGAAGGCAATTAACAAGGTGCCGCATAAAAGATTGATCCAGAAAATTACAGCCCAGGGGCTTAAGGGTAGAATATTTGCCTGGATAGAGGATTGGCTGACTGACAGAAAGGAGAGGCTCAGGAGAAATGGGTCCTTCTCTTGTATGTTGAACAGTAACCAGCGGCATGTTCAGTTCTCGGTCCTCAACTATTTACAATCTGTATAAATGATTCATAAGCAGGGACAGAGTGTAACATAGCAAGGTTCATGGACAATAATGAAATAGGTGGGAAAGCAGGTGATTAAGAGTTTGCAGATGGATATTAATAAGCTAGGAGAATGGACCAGAATCTAGCAGATGGAGTTTAATGTGGACAAGTGTGAGATTGTCCATTTTGGCCAGAAAAATAAACAGGCAAATTATTATTTAAATGGGAAGCAGCTTCAAAGTGTGTCAGTGCAGAGGGATCTGGGCCTGTTTGCCCATGAATTGCAAAAAGTAGGTGTGCAGAATATAATAAGGAAGGCAAATAGAATCCTGGCATTTGTTGCAAAAGGACTAGAATATTTTAGCTAAGAAGTGCTGTTACAATTACAAAAGGCATTGGTGAGACTACACCTAGTGTGTTGTGTCTAGTTTTGGTCTCCTTGCTTGAGGAAAGATGTGGTGGCACTGGAAGCAGTTCAGAGAAGGTTCACCAGACTGAATATAATGATGAAAGGGTTTACGTACAGGAGCGGTTGAATAGATTGAGTTTATACTCGCACAGATTAAGAGAATGAGATTATAAAATGTGAAAGAGGATTGATAGGGTGAACATTGAACAGATGCTCCCCCTTGTGGGATAGTCCCGAACAAGAGACCATTGGTATAGATTGAGAGGAGCTAGGTTCAAAACTGACACAAGGAGGAACTCCTTCTCGCAGAGGGATGTGAATCTGTGGAATTCACTGCCCCAGAGTGCAGTGGAGGCAGAATCAGATTCAAGAAAGAAATGGGTATATTTCTGATGGAAAGCAAGCTAAATGACTATGGGGACCCGGCAGGAAAATGGAGTTGAGATCAGGATAAGCTCAGCCATGATCATATTAAATGATGGAGCAGGCTCAAAGGCCTCAATTGCGTACTCCGGCTCCTAATTCCTATGTTTCTATGTGAGTGGGGAAAGTGTCATAGGCGATAGCTGGTTGGTTGACAGTTGGCTGGAGGTGAGTCCAGTTGCAGAGATAGAGTGAGCGTGAGATATTGGAGAGAAGATGGTGACCTTTAGGGATGTGGAGTGGAGAGCGTTGTTGAACTTCCTGCAATTCTGGGCAATCCTCCATACAGTGGACACTGCTTTAACCAGGGTGGTGAACACGGACCAGGCTGGCATGGTCTGGTGTCAAAACCTCCATTTCAGTTGCTGGGGGCGGAGGAAGTACCACGTCAACACACCCCCATCCAGGATGACCTCCAGGCCCACAGAGTGGGTCATTGATTTCCCCTGTCTGCCATATCCAGGGCAAATGTCAAGACCTGTGCAGGGAAGCTCTGAACTGTCAATGCTGAACAGACTTTAAAAGATGGCACCCGCTCCCATGTGGCCCTTCAATTCTGAGATATCCAGATCAGGGAATGGCACATGGTAAGGTTCAATGGAAACCAGATGTGGCACATGCCATGGGGACTGGAATGGCGGTTAATTCATTGAGTTTGGTTAGATTAAAGTAAGGAAACCTACAAAGCTTCATGACGAGAATCCCTCTGAGAACTTCAATGCAACTTACACTGAGCAAGAAATCCATAAAATTAATCCAACAGAGTTTACAAATGCTCATGCTCTCCATTCTGCTCTGCATTATCAAACCCCATCAGCATAATCTTCCTTTCTCCTTCACATCTAGCTTCATGCATTTAAGGTGCTGTATAAATATGTATATATTATTGTTGACGGATCAAAGTAATGTATTAAATGCAAGTAATCAGCCATTACAGATATTTTTTCACCGTATTAGTCTAACTGTCATAGGTAGGAATGGGAATGAGGTCCTGAAAGAAGAGTTCAGGGAGTAGGTAGGAGATTGGGAGACAGAACCTTTAAAGCAGTAGTCTCCAGATTACTCCCAGTCCCATGTGCTGGTGAGCATTATGCCCGAAACGTCGATTCTCCTGTTCTCTGGATGCTGCCTGACCTGCTGCGCTGTTCCAGCAACACATTTTCAGCATAGAAATCAGAGAATTGAGTGACTGAATATTTGGCTGGAAAACTAATATAGGAGGGTGGGTTTCTGGCGGTCTTTGTGGAGGGTTTAATTCAGGTTGGGATTGAGATGGGAACCCAAGTGCTGGGAATGGGAGGCAGAAATTTAACAAGTGGAAAGAGGATTTTAAAAATTACAGCACAGAAAATTGGCAGTTTATATCTCATATGCATATATTGAAGGATTATCATGAACAAAACTGATGAGCTGAGGGCACAGATAGATCCATGGAAGCTTCATATCATCTCAAAGGAGGATGCCTGTAAACAAGAAAGTAGCTTGAAATGTGTATACTTCAATGCAAGAAGGAGATGAAATAAGGTAGGTGAACTTGCAGCGTGGGTTGGTACCTGGGACTTTGATGTTGTGGCTATTACGGAGACATGGGTAGAACTGGGACAGGATTGGCTGTTGCAGGTTCCAGGGTTTAAATGTTTTAGTAGGGTCAGAGGTGGGGGTAAAAGAGGGGGAGGTGTGGCATTGCTTGTCAAAGATAGTATTACAGCGGTGGAAAGGACGATGGATGAAGACTCGCCATCTGAGGTAGTTTGGGCTGAGGTTAGGAATAGGAAAGGTGAGGTCACCCTGTTAGGAGTTTTTTACAGGCCTCCTAATAGTCCTAGAAACTTAGAAGAAAGGATTGCGAGGATGATTCAAGAGAAGAGTGAAAGTAATAGGGTGGTTGTTATGGGGGACTTTAACTTTCCTGATATTGATTGGGAAAGCTATAGCTCTAGTTCGTTAGATGGGTCGGTGTTTGTCCAATGTGTGCAGGAGGGTTTCCTGACACAATATGTAGACAGGCCAACAAGAGGTGAGGCCATATTGGATTTGGTTCTGGGTAACGAACCAGGCCAGGTGTTAGAATTAGAGGTAGGTGAGCACTTTGGGGACAGTGACCACAATTTGGTGACTTTTACTCTAGTGATGGAGAGGGACAAGTGTGCACTGCAGGGAAAGAGTTCTAGCTGGGGGCAGGGAAATTATGATGCGGTGAGGCATGACTTAGGATGCGTGGCTTGGAAAAGTAGGCTTCAAGGCAAGGGTGTAATTGATATGTGGAGCTTGTTCAAGGAGCAACTATTGAGTGTCCTTGATAAGTATGTACCTGTCAGGCAGGGAGGAAAAGGTCGTGTGAGGGAGCCGTGGTTTAATAAGGAATTGGAATCCCTTGTTAAATGGAAGAGGGCGGCCTATATAAAGATGAGGCGTGAAGGTTCAATTGGGGTGATTGAGAGTTATAAGGTAGCCAGGAAGGATCTGAAGAGAGAGCTAAGAGCAGCAAGGAGGGGACATGAAAGGTCCTTAGTTGGTAGGATTAGGGAAAACCCTAAGGCTTTCTATAGGTATGTCATGAATAAAAGAATGACTAGGATAGGAATAGGTCCAGTCAAGGATAGTAGTGGGAAGTTGCGTGTGGAGGCTGAAGAGATTGGGGAGACACTGAATGAATACTTTTCGTCAGTATTCACTCAGGAACAGGACATTGTTGCCGATGTGAATACTGAGTCACAATTAATTAGAATGGATGGCTTTGAGGTATTTAGGGAAGAGGTGTTGGAAATTCTGGAAAGGGTGAAAATAGATAAGTCCCCTGGGCCTGATGGCATTTATCCTAGGATTCTCTGGGAAGCAAGGGAGGAGATTGCAGAGCCATTGGCCTTGATTTTTATGTCCTCGTTGTCTACAGGAGTAGTGCCAGAAGACTGGAGGCTAGCAAATGTGGTTCCCTTGTTCAAGAAGGGGAGTAGGGATAATCCTAGTAACTATAGGCCGGTGAGTCTCACTTCTGTTGTGGGCAAAGTCTTAGAGAGAATTGTAAGGAATAGGATTTATAAACATCTGGATAGGAATAATGTGATCAAGGATAGTCAGCATGGTTTTGTGAAGGGCAGGTTGTGCCTCACAAACCTGATTGAATTCTTTGAGAAGGTGACTAAGGAGGTGGACGAGGGTAAAGCGGTAGATGTAGTGTATATGGATTTTAGTAAGGCGTTTGATAAGGTTCACCATGGTAGGCTACTTCAAAAAATACGGAGGTATGGCATTGAGGGTGAGTTGGAGGTTTGGATTAGGAATTGGCTGGCTGGAAGAAGACAGAGGGTAGTAGTTGATGGTAAAGGTTCATCTTGGAGTGCCGTTACTAGCGGTGTTCCGCAAGGATCTGTTTTGGGACCATTGCTGTTTGTCATTTTCATAAATGACCTGGAGGAGGGGCTAGAAGGTTGGGTGAGCAAGTTTGGGGATGATACGAAAGTCGGAGGAGTTGTTGACAGTGAGGAAGGATGTGGCAGGTTACAGCGGGATATAGATAAGCTGCAGAGCTGGGCAGAAAGGTGGCAAATGGAGTTCAATGTAGGTAAGTGTGAAGTGATTCACTTTGGTAAGAGTAACAAAAAGATGGGGTACTGAGCTAATGGTCGGATACTTGGTAGTGTGAATGAGCAGAGGGATCTTGGTGTCCATGTACACAGATCTTTGAAAGTTGCCACCCAGGTAAATAGTGCGGTGAAGAAGGCATATGGCGTGCTGGCTTTTATTGGTAGAGGAATTGAGTTCTGGAGTCCTGAGGTCATGTTGCAGTTGTATAAGACTCTGGTGCGGCCGCATCTGGAGTATTGTGTGCAGTTTTGGTCGCCATACTATAGGAAGGATGTGGAGGCACTGGAACGGGTGCAGAGGAGGTTTACCAGGATGTTGCCTGGTATGGTAGGAAGATCGTATGAGGAAAGGTTGAGGCACTTGGGGCTATTTTCATTGGAGAAAATAAGGTTTAGGGGTGACTTGATAGAGGTGTACAAGATGATTAGGGGTTTAGATAGGGTTGACCGTGAGAACCTTTTTCCATGTATGGAGTCAGCTATTACGAGGGGGCATAGCTTTAAATTAAGGGGTGGTAGGTATAGGACAGATGTTAGGGGTAGGGTCTTTACTCAGCGAGTCGTGAGTTCATGGAATGCCCTGCCAGTAGCAGTGGTGGACTCTCCCTCTTTATGGGCATTTAAGCGGGAATTGGATAGGCATATGGAGGATAGTGGGGTCGTGTAGGTTAGGTGGGCTTGGATCGGCGCAACTTCGAGGGCCAAAGGGCCTGTACTGCGCTGTATTCTTCTATGTCCTATGTTCTATCTCCATAATGGCTTATTGAGGGACAGCATGGCAACTCCATATCCCTCAACATAGAGTTCTCAGGCAGGATAGAGCGAGGGATAAATAGGTGGAGGTGTAGCATTATTGGTTAAAGCATCAAACACAGCTGTGAGGGGGTTGAAGCATCAAATAACATCACATGAATAAAACCCAAAATGCTGTTAATCAGAAATTGCTGGAAAAGCTCTGCAGATTTTGGCAGCAACTGTGGAGAGAAATGACAATTAATGTTTCAGGTTGGTGAATCTTCCTCAGAGCTGAGAAATCTTGGAGTGCATGTCCTCAAGTCCATGAAGGTGGCAGGACAAGTAGAGAAAAATCAAAGTATGGGATGTTTAGTTTAATCGGGTGAAGTATTGAACTCAATAGCAGACGTATAAAGCTGGAATGATAAGATACTGGTTAGGTCACAGCTGGAGTTCTGTGTACAGTCTGGTTATTACATTACAGTAGAACATAATTTCTCTGGAGAAAATACAGAGGTGATTTACAAGAATGTCACCATACTTTGAAAATTGCAAGTGAGAGGAACGTCCAATAGACTGGAATTGTTTTCCTCAGAACAGTGGAGGCTGAGGAGTGACTTCATTGAGGTATGCAGAATAATGAGAGGTTTCGATAGAGTGGACAAAGGAGGCAAGTTTTTTCTGACAGAGATCACTTACCAGGGAGCACAGGTTTAAGGTGATAGGTTGGAAGGTTAGAGGGGAAATGAGGGAAAGGTTTTTCGCCCAGTGGGTGTCTGGATATCAGTGTCCAGTCTGATAGTTGAGCTGGAAACCCTCAACTCATTTAAAAAGAACTTGGACCCTGTACCTGAAGTGCTATGACCTGCACAGGTATGCACCAGGTACTAGTAAGTGATATTAGAACGGTTGACTCGTTTATTTGCCACCACAGATATGATGAGATGAATGGCCTCTTTCAAAAGGCATCTGGATGGGTGCATGAATAGGAAGGGTTTACAGGGATACGGGCCAAGTGCTGGCAAATGGGACCAGATTAATTTGGGATATCTGGTCGGCGTGGGTGAGTTAGACCGCAGGGTCTGTTTCCATGCTGTGCAACTCTATAACTGTGCTGAAACTTTTCAACGATTCTCTATATTGCACTTAGGGAACTAGCCGCTTTAAATTGTTCATTGAAATTTGTTTGGAACTAAAATAACAAAATGACAATCTATAATATTCTCTATCCTTCATATTAATGTTTTTAGATAGGGCATAATTGCCACAAGACTTTAACATTACTAAAAGCTGACTGGGAGGAGATCAATCAGATCAAGCTTGATGAAGTGTAAAATTAAGGGTGTAAAACAGCACTTTTACAATAATTAGTTACCCATTGCCAAGGTGAGGACAGGATGAAACTTTAAAATAATGTTGAAGCCAGTCTGTAAAACCATTACTTCTTCATTTCTACAATTACAAGAGTTTTCAGAAATTGTGGAGCAAAAACTACTCAGTTAATATTAAGTGCCCAGAAATGAAATTGAAAACCCAAATATGTATGAAGCACAGAATTCAGAAGATTTTTTAAAATAAAAGTTGCATCATTATCAGATGGTGAAGTTTGTTACCGTGGCAACTAATGCCATGGTGTCCATTAGTCAAGCAGGGACATATCAATATAACACTCTCTGGAAACAGAGTAAATTACCTTTCCCTCAGCTCACTACATTTCTCATTTGTTAAATTGGTTTGACAGTGCCCTGTGGTTTTTAGGTAGTACTTCACATTTTTTTAAAAATATTAACTGGAAAGGGGGGTGTCAATTATTTCAGCTCTGAAGTAAAATGAATGTACCAACCTTTTCGAAACAACGTCAGCATTTCAGCTGCAGTCAGTGCCAAGCTTTCTGGTAGCGGGAAAGGCAATTCACGAAGGGATGTTTTTATTCATTTTCAATATGAGAGACATGTAGACTAGAATACTATTTATTGCTCATCCCTAATTACCCTTGCGAAGCTGGTGATAAACCATCTTCTTAAATAATGCAGTTCACAGGGTGTGGGTATAAGCAGGGCTGTTAGAGAGATCTAGGAGAAAGTGAGGATTGCAGATACTGGAGATCAGAGTCGAGAGTGTGGTGCTGGAAGAGCAAGTCAGGCAGCATCTGAGGAGCAGGAGAATCGACGTTTTAGGCATAAGCACAGAAAATTGGGTTAGAGAGATCTCCAGGATTTTGATCCAGCAGTAGTGGAGGAATGGCAATACATTTCCCAGCAGGAAGCGTTGTAGCTTACTGACCAGGGTACTCCTATATTCCTGTTCCTTGCCCTTCTCAGCAGAAGAGAATGTAGACTTGGCGGGTGCGGTGGATGGGGCCTTGGTGAGTTGCTGCAGTGTATCTTGCAGAAGGCCGACAATGCAGCCACCAATGCACTGCTGGCGGACAGCACATAATTGATGTCAGTGTATGTCAATCATTGAAGCCTCAAAAGGTTCTTTCAAAATTTGCAAGCTGAGTTTAAAAGTGAGCCGCTGATGTGGTCACTTGCTGTTTCAAAATGGCATCACGATACAACACAAAACTCTGTGTGTTTTAAATCCCTATTCATCTTTGCAACACAGGCTCCTTTTGCTTGCTTGACCCCCCCCTTACAGACAGTTATAATAAACCTGTCAGGAAAGAAATGGGAAAGGTAAAGTTTGCCATGGTCTTGCCAGACATAGTGCTGATCTCGCATTAGAGAAAGATGATTGATGGTGGTTTCGCTCAAGGGTCACCATGCCTCTGGTGAGGGAAGGGTTGAGAAGAAGAATCCTTCTTCATAACTTTAGTGAGTGTAGCAATTGAACGCATGCTATTGTACTCCATTTGTGGGATAACATATTGAGGCTGACTACCACTGTGAATGTAGCATGTTTTGTATGAAAACAGAGGTCAACTAACACACAAGTATATGCAAAGTATGACTTTTGGTCTTGAAAAATGGGGTAATCTTTTACAGCATGATGACTAACACATTGTAATTTATAGTAAATGTTTGTGGTGATGGATGGGGTTGATTTGTCCTGGCTGGTGTTGATCTCCTTGAGTGCTGTTGGAGCTGCACTCATCCAGGTGAGTGAAGAGTATTCAATCACACTCCTGACTTGTGCCTTGGAGATGATGGAAGTGCAAGAGTGGCCATGAGTTGGGTCACTTACCACTGAACACCAAGATTATCATCTGCTCTTTTGGTTGGTCCAGTTCTGTTTCTGGTCAATGACCACCCTCAGGTTATCGGTGCTGGATGGCAATGCTGTTCAATGATAAGAGAAGTGGTTAGACTCTGCAGATAATCATTGTCTGGCACTAGTTTGGCAATAGTGGCCAAGTCATACTGCTTCAAGATCTGATGAGTTGCAAATGGTACTGAACATTGTGCAATCATTCCCATTTGTGATTTGACCTTATGATGAAAGAAAGGTCATCAATGAAGCAGCTAAAGATGGTTGGACAGAGAAGCTACTGTGGCAAACCCCTGCAGCAATGTTCTGGGACTGGGTTGATTAGCCTGCACCATCCAGTCATCTTCATTTGTGCTAAGTATGATTCCAACCAATGAAGAATTATTTTCCGATTCTTATTCAATTTAATTTTTCTTGGATACTTGAAGCCATAACACTTTAATGAGCCTTGATGTCAAACACAGTCATTTTCACCTCTTCAGTTCTTTTGCCCATGTTTGCACCAAGGCCTGGATCCAATTGGTCCCGGAAGAATCCAAATTGAGCAATGGTGACCAAACTATTGGGGAGTAAACCCCAGTTAACAGCATTGTCAATGACCTGTGCTACCCCTTTGCTGATGATTAAGAATAAGAGTGATGGTCAGAAATTGGTTGGATGGTCTTTGCCTTGTCCCTCAACAACTACATCTTCCCTGTAAAGTGGTGACCAGAACTATATGCAGTACAATGTGTAGTCTAACCAGTCTTGTATGCAGTCCAGCATAACCTCCCTGCTCTACGTTTCTGAGTAAAAATGCCTTCTCAACCGCTTTATCAATTGATCCCACTCTCTTTGCGAACAAACATTTCAAGGTCACTATCTTGGACAGAGGGAGGTGTTAAAGGACAGAAGAATCTGTAACTAGAGGACACAAACTTAAAATGATTGTCAAAAGAACAATGGGTGACTTGAAGAGTGTGGCTTGAAAGGATAATGGAAGAGAAATTGAATGAATAATTGAAGGAAAATAATTTGCAGAGCTATGGGGAAAGGACAGAAGAAGTGGAATTAATTGGATGATTCTACCAAAGAGCCTGCAGAGGCTGGACTATCTCCTGTGGGCTATAGCACTCTATCATTGTGAGATTCTGTATCAACAAAAATGCACAAACTGAGTATCATGGATAAATGGTAACTACTAGTAAATTGAAGAGAAAAATAAGGAGTAATGTCTTTATTCAGAAAATAGTTAGAACTCACCATAATAAAAAGTAGCTGAGGCAAACAACTTGATGCTTTTGAAAGGAAACTAATTGAATAAATAAGGTAAAGGAGAATGAAAAAATACACTGTGGCGCCTATAGCACAGTGGTAATGTCCCTACCTTTGTGGCAGAAGGCCCGTATTCATGTCCTACCTGCTTCAAAGCATAACAGATCTGAAGAGGTTAGTTCGAAACATCTGTAAAAATATGCTGAGAGGAGTTTGGTGAAATTACAGAAGATTCACACAAACATTCAGCCCCACACAGATCAAATAAACTATTACTGTGCTGCATTGACCATGCAACTCTTATGTTCTTATGAGCTGAGGCCATGAAAAGATCAGCCATGATCTTACTGAATGGCAGAGCAGACACGAAACGCCAGACGGCCTACTCCTGCTCCTAGTTCTTATGTTCTTATGATTCAGACGGCAGACAGAGGCTCCATGTGGCGGACCACATTGTCATAAATCACCTCCCACCAGTCTGTAAAGGAATGGTCGCAGGTTTCTGCAGCATAGAGTCATAGAGTCATAGAGATGTACAGCATAGAAACAGACCATCGGTCCAACCCGTCCATGCCGACCAGATATCCCAACCCAATCTAGTCCCACCTGCCAGCACCCGGCCCATCTCCCTCCAAACCCTTCCTATTCATATACCCATCCAAATGCCTCTTAAATGTTGCAATTGTACCAGCCTCTACCACATCCTCTGGTAGCTCATTCCATACACGTACCACCCTCTGTGTGAAAAAGTTGCACATCGAAGAGCCCATATTAACATTTAACATCAGGAGTCGTCTCAGCCACACTGCAAGCCTGACCTGGATTGCTCATTCACCTCCCAGCCGTGCGAAGGTGGATGCTCTGTCTCCAAGGGGCAATTCCAATTTTGCAAGAACTGAAAGAGACAACTGTGTTTTAAGGGCAAGAGGCAAGGCTTGAATGCAATTTAATGTATAGAGCAGCAGATGATGCTTTGATAATTCCATAAGGAACACAAGAACAAGAGCAGGCCATTGAGTCCCTCAATCCTACTTCACCCTTGTCCTAAACCATGGCTAATCTATGCCTTTGTTCTATTTACCCAGTTTTATTTCTGTATTCCCCAATATCCTTTTAATCTACTGATCTCAATTGAATGTTCCACTCAGGCAGCAAGGACAGAATTTGATGCAAAGTGTGGGTTGACCTCAGTCAATGAGCACGGCGATTGTTTTCAACACCAGAGAGGAGAAACCTCATTTCTATAAGGTTCCTATTCTGAGTATAATCCAGCACTGCCCGCTGCACGATTTTAGAGGTTGAAGTGCTGACAGGATTAGGGTCCGTTGCAAGCTTCTTGTAGTTCATTTGTGTGCTGACAGCTGGCCTCAACACACAGGACAGGAATAATAGTCTCCTGGGAGGATATTGGATGCTCCCCGTGAAACCGTGTCTCTCCAACGTGTCTTCACCCTCAGGTGGAAGGAGGGGAATGGGAAAAACTCAAGAGAAGGTCTGAGAGGCAAGGAAGTGGGACAAGAGACTTTTTCACTCAAACATCTGAAACACAGTCTCATTGGAAATCTCACTAATTATACTTCAGGCATATTGATATGCTCAGGGATGACACACACAAAAACACAGAGAGACAGGTTTCACATGTTGCAGAAGGTAAGTGATTTCACTGAGACACTTGTGGGCGAGGTTCCTCTTGATTTGTTCCATAATTGTGTCCACCTTCGTTTTGACTGCAGCACAACAGGCGTGTGAGATGAACTGAGGCAGCCGCTGAAAAATGTCATTTTCTTCTTCAGGAGAGAGAAGATTTTCGGCAGGGAAGTTTCTCTTCTGGGACCTCTATCAATGGTTTTTTTGACAGTTCAATTGTTATTTGCATGAATTTGCCTCCAAAACCATCCTTTGTATTAGTACTGTGCTCATTAATAGCAAACAAACAAATCACCAAACTGCTAGCAAGAAGGATACTGGATGCTGGTCTGCTTTTAATATATTTGTCTTTAGGATGTGGGTGGTGCTGTCAAGACTAACAATAATTACCCAGTTGTCCCCAGCAAATGCTGGTCATTTGTCTTCTTGTTGCTTTTTTAAAAATTCATTTACGGGATGGAGACATCACTGGCCAGGCTAGTATTTATTGGCTGGGCCAGTATTTATTGTCCATTCCTAATCGCCCAGGGAGCAGTTGAGAGTCAACGATATTGCTGTGGGTCTGGAGTCACATGTAGGCCAGACCAGGTAAGGATGACAGTTTCCTTCCTGACAGGGCATTAGTGAACCAGGTGGGTTTTTCTGACAATCGACAACAGTTTCATGGTCATCATTAGACTCTTATTTCCAGACTTAATAGGTAAAGAGATTGAAATAACTGACGGAAGTTAAGTGACAATCATATTGATATGGAGTCCCATGTGGATCTGGACCACAGAGGAATGACAAAATTCCTTGTCACTGAGGGAACTTTATGGAACCAATGAGCTTTTACAGCAAACCGACAGCCTTTCCCAACGTCAGTTTCTCACTTGTGAATTTTTTTTTAAATGAGTTCATATTCCCAGACTGCCCTGGTTGGATGTGTTCTCTGGATTACCAGCCCATGTTTGGGACATGGCTGTTCTGTATGTCCTAGAAAGACCAGCCCCTGTCTCAGCTGTCTCCCAGATTCAAAGGAACTGGTGACGTTTGCAGGTTTTCTGGAACATTCTGCTGCAGCCGGAGACAGAACCTGTGTTTAGATGGGATGGGTGAAACCACTTCATTAATCATCAAAGCGGTTTCAGAGTGTGGTCACGGCCGCATTGTCGTTCTGAGGAAGGGTCACCAGACCCGAAACCTTAACTCTGATTTTTCTCCCCAGATGCTGCCAGATCAGCTGAGCTTCTCCAGCAGCCTCTGTTTTTGTTTCTGATTTACAGCATCCACAGATCTTTCGGCTTTTAATCCAATGAATGGCTTGTTTGTTTTCGCTGATGTTATTTGAGGGATAAATATTGGCCAAGTCACTGGTGGGAAGAATTACCTCGACCTTTGCCAAATAGTAGCATAGGAATTCATGTGTCCACACAATGGCCTTCAGTTTAACATCCCATCCAAAAGCCTGCACTAACGACTGTGCAGCACTACAGCAGGAATACAGCCTGCATTGTTAAACTCAACTCTGTGGAGATACCTATGAATCCCGAAGAGGGTTATTTTGACACTTGGAGTCAAACAAGAAGCAGAATACATTGTTAAAGATAAACTAGTGTCACTTTTGACAAAACCAGAGGCATAGATAATCCAAGAAAGATTTGAAACAAATTATTTCATGTCAGCAATCAGATTAAATTTCACAGGTGCTTTTGCTTCACTGTACAATATATTCTTCCAAAACTGTTCCTTGGATTTGAAGCACTCGATGTACAAAGGAACAGAACCCCTGTTGTTCAGGTTACTGGGTCCCTGTGTTCTCCTGTATTATTAATCAGCAGACATGCAGAGACACAGTGCTTCAGAAAACGCTGACAATTCAAAACGAACGTCAGTATCAACCTGAGATGTACTGTAAGGGCAGTGGGGCATGGGATAGTCATTGTTTAAACTGCAGGGGTTCCCATACACTAAATCACCTGAACAACACTGGAGACCACCACTCACAGTGGCAATTTCAGCGTATTCCATACAAGTTGTGACCATCTGTCATGATTTCACTATTACCATGTTTGTTGTGAAATCACTCTTTACTCGATTCAGTAGTTATGATAGTGATAGTTAATTCTGACAGCGGCTCCTCACATCATCGAAGGTAACAGTGTCCTTTAAACACTGAGCCCACACTGTCCCTACACAGTCACACACACACACTGAGCCCACACTGTCACACTTACACGCTGTGCCTACACTGTCACACCCATACACTGAGCCAAAATGTCACACTTACACACTGAACTCACACTGTCACAACCACACACTGAGCCCACACTGTCACACTTACACACTGAACTCATACTGTCACACCCACACACTGAGCCCACACTGCCACACCCACACACTGAGCCCACACTGTCACACTTACACACTGAACCCACATTGTCAAAACCACACACAGAGCCCACATGTCACACTTACACACTTAACTCACACTGTCACAACCACACACTGAGCCCACACTGTCACACCCACACACTGAGCCCACACTGCCACACCCACACACTGAGCCAACACTGTCACACTTACACACTGATCCCACATTGTCAAACCTACACACGGAGCCCACACTGTCACACCCACACACTGAGCCCACACTGTCACACTCACACACTGAGCCCACACAGACAAACCCACACACGGAGCCCACACTGTCACACTTACACACTTAACTCACACTATCACACAAACACACTGAGCCCACAATGTCACACTTACACATTGAGCCTACACTGTCACACTTACACACTGAACTCACTCTGTCACACCCACACACTGAACTCACTCTGTCACACCCACACACTGAGCCCACACTGTCACACTCACACACTGAGCCCACACTGTCACACCCACACACTGGCACCACACTATCACACTTACACAAGGAGCCAACACTGTTGCACTCACACACTGAACTCAGATTGTCAGGCACACACTCTGGACCCACAACTGTCACACTTACACTCAGAGCCCATACTCTCGCACTCACACACAGATCTCACACTGTCACACACACACACACTGAACCCACACTGTCACACTGACACACAGAGCTCACACTGTCACACTCACACACTGAGCCCACACTGTCATATTTACACACTGAACTCACAATGTCACACCCACACACTGAGACCACACTGTCACACTTACGCACACAGCCTACACTGTCGCACTCACACACTGAACTCACACTGTCACACTTACACACTGGCACCACACTGTCACATTTACACACGGATCCAATACTGTCGCACTCACACACTGAACTCACACTGTCACACTCACACACTGAGCCCACACTGTCACACTCACACACTGAAATCACACTGTCAAACCCACACACTGAGCCCCACACTGTCACACCTACACACTGAGCCTACCCTGTCACACCCACACACTGAGCCAAAATGTCACACTTACACACTGAACTCACACTGTCACACCCACACACTGAGCCCACACTGCCACACCCACACACTGAGCCCACACTGTCACACTTACACACTGAACCCACACTGTCAAACCCACACATGGAGCCCACACTTTCACACCCACACACTGACTCCACACTGTCACACTGAAATCACACTGAACTCTCTCTGTCACACCCACACACTGAGCCCACACTGTCACACTTACACACTGAACCCACACTGTCACACTTACACACTGAACCCACATTGTCAAACCCACACACGGAGCCCACCCTGTCACACTTACACACTTAACTCACACTATCACACAAACACACTGAGCCCACACTGTCACACCCACACACTGAGCCCACACTGTCACACTGAACTCACACTGTCACACTCACACACTGAACTCACACTGTCACACCCACACACTGGCACCACACTATCACACTTACACAAGGAGCCAGCACTGTTGCACTCACACACTGAACTCAGATTGTCAGGCACACACTCTGGACCCACAACTGTCACACTTACACTCAGAGCCCATACTCTCGCACTCACACACAGATCTCACACTGTCACACACACACACACACTGAACCCACACTGTCACACTGACACACAGAGCTCACACTGTCACACTCACACACTGAGCCCACACTGTCATACTTACACACTGAACTCACAATGTCACACCCACACACTGAGACCACACTGTCACACTTACGCACACAGCCTACACTGTCACACTCACATACTGAACTCACACTGTCACACTTACACACTGGCACCACACTGTCACACTTACACACGGATCCAATACTGTCGCACTCACACACTGAACTCACACTGTCACACTCACACACTGAGCCCACACTGTCACACTCATACACTGAAATCACACTGTCAAACCCACACACTGAGCCCCACACTGTCACACCTACACACTGAGCCTACCCTGTCACACCCACACACTGAGCCAAAATGTCACACTTACACACTGAACTCACACTGTCACACCCACACACTGAGCCCACACTGTCACACTTACACACTGAACTCATACTGTCACACCCACACACTGAGCCCACACTGCCACACCCACACACTGAGCCCACACTGTCACACTTACACACTGAACCCACACTGTCAAACCCACACATGGAGCCCACACTTTCACACCCACACACTGACCCCACACTGTCACACTGAAATCACACTGAACTCACTCTGTCACACCCACACACTGAGCCCACACTGTCACACTTACACACTGAACCCACATTGTCAAACCCACACACGGAGCCCACACTGTCACACCAACACACTGAGCCCACAATGTCACACCCACACACGGAGCCCACCCTGTCACACTTACACACTTAACTCACACTATCACACAAACACACTGAGCCCACACTGTCACACCCACACACTGAGCCCACACTGTCACACTGAACTCACACTGTCACACTCACACACTGAACTCACACTGTCACACCCACACACTGAACCCACACTGTCACACCTACACACTGAGCCTACCCTGTCACACCCACACACTGAGCCCACACTGTCGCACTCACAAACTGAGACAACACAGTCGCACTTACGCACTGAACTCACACTCTCACACCCACACACTGGGCCCACACTGTCCTACTTACACTCTGAGCCCATACTGTCGCACTCACATACAGAACTCACACTGTCACACCCACACACTGAACCCTCACTGTCACGCCCTCACACTGAGCCCACACTGTCACACCCACGTACTGAGCCCTCACTGTCACGCCCACACACTGAGCCCACACCGTCGCACTCACACACTGAACTCACACTGTCACACCCACACACTGGCCCCACACTGTCACACTTCCACACGGATCCAACACTGTTGCACTCACACACTGAACTCACACTGTCACACACACACTCTGGGCCCACACTGTCACACTTCCACTCTGAGCCCATACTATCGCACTCACACGCTGAACTCACACTGTCACACCCACACACTGAACACACACTGTCAAACCCACACACTGAGCCCACACTGTCACAGCTACACACTGAGCCTACCCTGTCATACCCACACACTGATCCCACACTGTCGCACTCACACACTGAGCCAACACTGTCGCACTTACACACTGAACTCACACTGTCACACCCACACACTGGGCCCACACTGTCACACTTACACCCGGATCCAACACTGTCGCACTCACACACTGAACTCACACTGTCACACCCACACACTGGGCCCACACTGTCACACTTACACACGGATCCAACACTGTCGCACTTACACACTGAACTCACACTGTCACACCCACGTACTGAGCCCTCACTGTCACGCCCACACACTGAGCCCACACTGTCGCACTCACACACTGAACTCACACTGTCACACCACACACTGGCCCCACACTGTCACACTGACACACGGATCCAACACTGTCGCACTCACACACTGAACTCACACTGTCACACCCACACACTGGGCCCACACTGTCACACTTACACACGGATCCAACACTGTCGCACTTACACACTGAACTCACACTGTCACACCCACGTACTGAGCCCTCACTGTCACGCCCACACACTGAGCCCACACTGTCGCACTCACACACTGATCTCACACTGTCACACCCACACACTGGCCCCACACTGTCACACTTACACACGGATCCAATACTGTTGCACTCACACACTGAACTCACACTGTCACACACACACACTGAACCCACACTGTCAAACCTACACACTGAGTCCACACTGTCGCACTGACACACGGAGCTCACACTGTCACACCCACACACTGAGCCCACACTGTCTCACTCACACACACTGAACTCCTCTGTCACACTTACACACTGAGCCCACACTGTCGCACCAACACACAGAGCTCACACTGTCACACTTACACACTGAGCGAACACTATCACACTTACACACGGACCAAACACTGTTGCACTCACACACTGAACTCACACTGTCACACACACACTCTGGGCCCACACTGTCATACTTACACTCTGAGCCCATACTGTCACACTCACACACTGAACTCACACTGTCACACACACACACTGAACCCACACTGTTAAACCCACACACTGAGCCCACACTGTCACACCTACACCCTGTGCCTACCCTGTCACACCCACACACTGAGCCCGCACTGTCGCACTCACACACTGAGTCAACACTGTCACACTGACACACTGAACTCACACTGTCACACCCACACACTGGGCCCACACTGTCACACTTACACACGGATCCAACACTGTCGCACTCACACACTGAACTCACACTGTCACACCCACACACTGGGCCCACACTGTCACACTTACACTCTGAGCCCATACTGTCGCACTCACACACAGAACGCACACTGTCACACCCACGTACTGAGCCCTCACTGTCACGCCCTCACAATGAGCCCACACTGTCGCACTCACACACTGAACTCACACTGTCACACCCACACACTGGCCCCACACTGTCACACTTACACACGGATCCAACACTGTCGCACTCACACACTGAACTCACACTGTCACACCCACACACTGGGCCCACACTGTCAAACCTACACACTGAGTCCACACTGTCGCACTGACACACGGAGCTCACACTGTCACACCCACACACTGAGCCCACACTGTCTCACTCACACACACTGAACTCCTCTGTCACACTTACACACTGAGCCCACACTGTCGCACCAACACACAGAGCTCACACTGTCACACTTACACACTGAGCGAACACTATCACACTTACACACGGACCAAACACTGTTGCACTCACACACTGAACTCACACTGTCACACACACACTCTGGGCCCACACTGTCATACTTACACTCTGAGCCCATACTGTCACACTCACACACTGAACTCACACTGTCACACACACACTGAACCCACACTGTTAAACCCACACACTGAGCCCACACTGTCACACCTACACACTGAGCCTACCCTGTCACACCCACACACAGAGCCCGCACCGTCGCACTCACACACTGAGCCAACACTGTCACACTGACACACTGAACTCACACTGTCACACCCACACACTGGGCCCACACTGTCACACTTACACACGGATCCAACACTGTCGCACTCACACACTGAACTCACACTGTCACACCCACACACTGGGCCCACACTGTCACACTTACACTCTGAGCCCATACTGTCGCACTCACACACAGAACGCACACTGTCACACCCACGTACTGAGCCCTCACTGTCACGCCCTCACAATGAGCCCACACTGTCGCACTCACACACTGAACTCATACTGTCACACCCACACACTGGCCCCACACTGTCACACTTACACACGGATCCAATACTGTTGCACTCACACACTGAACTCACACTGTCACACACACACACTGAACCCACACTGTCAAACCTACACACTGAGTCCACACTGTCGCACTGACACACGGAGCTCACACTGTCACACCCACACACTGAGCCCACACTGTCTCACTCACACACACTGAACTCCTCTGTCACACTTACACACTGAGCCCACACTGTCGCACCAACACACAGAGCTCACACTGTCACACTTACACACTGAGCGAACACTATCACACTTACACACGGACCAAACACTGTTGCACTCACACACTGAACTCACACTGTCACACACACACTCTGGGCCCACACTGTCATACTTACACTCTGAGCCCATACTGTCACACTCACACACTGAACTCACACTGTCACACACACACACTGAACCCACACTGTTAAACCCACACACTGAGCCCACACTGTCACACCTACACCCTGTGCCTACCCTGTCACACCCACACACAGAGCCCGCACCGTCGCACTCACACACTGAGCCAACACTGTCACACTGACACACTGAACTCACACTGTCACACCCACACACTGGGCCCACACTGTCACACTTACACACGGATCCAACACTGTCGCACTCACACACTGAACTCACACTGTCACACCCACACACTGGGCCCACACTGTCACACTTACACTCTGAGCCCATACTGTCGCACTCACACACAGAACGCACACTGTCACACCCACGTACTGAGCCCTCACTGTCACGCCCTCACAATGAGCCCACACTGTCGCACTCACACACTGAACTCACACTGTCACACCCACACACTGGCCCCACACTGTCACACTTACACACAGATCCAACACTGTTGCACTCACACACTGAACTCACACTGTCACACCCACACACTGAGCCCACACTGTCTCACTCACACACACTGAACTCCTCTGTCACACTTACACACTGAGCCCACACTGTCGCACTTACACACAGAGCTCACACTGTCACACTTACACACTGAGCCCACACTATCACACTTACACACGGACCAAACACTGTTGCACTCACACACTGAACTTACACTGTCACACACACACTCTGAGCCCAAACTGTCGCACTCACACACTGAACTCACACTGTCACACGCACACACAGAACCCACACTGTCAAACCCACACACTGAGTCCACACTGTCACACTTACACACTGAGCCCACACTGTCACACCGACACACAGAGCTCACACTGTCACACTTACACACTGAGCCCACACTATCACACTTACACATGGACCAAACACTGTTGCACTCACACACAGAACGCACACTGTCACACCCACGTACTGAGCCCTCACTGTCACGCCCTCACACTGAGCCCACACTGTCGCACTCACACACTGAACTCACACTGTCACACCCACACACTGGCCCCACACTGTCACACTTACACACAGATCCAACACTGTTGCACTCACACACTGAACTCACACTGTCACACCCACACACTGAGCCCACACTGTCTCACTCACACACACTGAACTCCTCTGTCACACTTACACACTGAGCCCACATTGTCGCACCAACACACAGAGCTCACACTGTCACACTTACACACTGAGCCCACACTATCACACTTACACACGGACCAAACACTGTTGCACTCACACACTGAACTCGCACTGTCACACACACACTCTGAGCCCAAACTGTCGCACTCACACACTGAACTCACACTGTCACACGCACACACAGAACCCACACTGTCAAACCCACACACTGAGTCCACACTGTCACACTTACACACTGAGCCCACACTATCACACTTACACATGGACCAAACACTGTTGCACTCACACACTGAACTCACACTGTCACACACACACTCTGGGCCCACACTGTCACACTTACACTCTGAGCCCATACTGTCACACCTACACACTGAGCCTACCCTGTCACACCCACACACTGAGCGCGCACTGTCGCACTCACACACTCTGAGCCCATTCTGTCGCACTCACACACTGAACTCACACTGTCACACCCACACACAGAACCCACACTGTCAAACCCACACACTGACCCCACACTGTCGCACTGACACACAGAGCTCACACTGTCACACTCACACACTGAGCCCACTCTGTCACACCCACATACTGAACACGCTCTGTCACACTTACACACTGTCACACTTACACACTGAAATCACACTGTCACACTCATACACTGTGCCCACCCTGTCACACCCACACACTGAACTCACACTGTCACACCTACACACTGAGCCCACACTGTCACACTAACACACCTAGCACACACTGTCACACTGACATACTAAGCTCACACTGTCACACTCACACACTGAAATCACACTCTCACACCCACACACTGAGCCCACACTGTCACACTTACACACTGTCACACTTACACACTGAAATCACACTGTCACACTCACACACTGAGCCCACACTGTCGCAACGACACACAGAGCTCACACTATCACACTTACACACTGAGCTAACACTGTCACAATCACACACTGTGCCCACACTGTCACAGACTGAAATCACACTCTCACACCCACACACTGAGCCCACACTGTCACACTTACACACAGATCCAACACTGTCGCACTCACACACTGAACTCACACTGTCACACCCACACACTGGGCCCACACTGTCAAACCTACACACTGAGTCCACACTGTCGCACTGACACACGGAGCTCACACTGTCACACCCACACACTGAGCCCACACTGTCTCACTCACACACACTGAACTCCTCTGTCACACTTACACACTGAGCCCACACTGTTGCACCGACACACAGAGCTCACACTGTCACACTTACACACTGAGCGAACACTATCACACTTACACACGGACCAAACACTGTTGCACTCACACACTGAACTCACACTGTCACACACACACTCTGGGCCCACACTGTCACACTTACACTCTGAGCCCATACTGTCACACTCACACACTGAGCCCACACTGTCACACTCACACACTGAGCCCACACTGTCACACCCACACACTGGCACCACACTATCACACTTACACAAGGAGCCAGCACTGTTGCACTCACACACTGAACTCAGATTGTCAGGCACACACTCTGGACCCACAACTGTCACACTTACACTCAGAGCCCATACTCTCGCACTCACACACAGATCTCACACTGTCACACACACACACACACTGAACCCACACTGTCACACTGACACACAGAGCTCACACTGTCACACTCACACACTGAGCCCACACTGTCATACTTACACACTGAACTCACAATGTCACACCCACACACTGAGACCACACTGTCACACTTACGCACACAACCTACACTGTCGCACTCACATACTGAACTCACACTGTCACACTTACACACTGGCACCACACTGTCACACTTACACACGGATCCAATACTGTCGCACTCACACACTGAACTCACACTGTCACACTCACACACTGAGCCCACACTGTCACACTCACACACTGAAATCACACTGTCAAACCCACACACTGAGCCCCACACTGTCACACCTACACACTGAGCCTACCCTGTCACACCCACACACTGAGCCAAAATGTCACACTTACACACTGAACTCATACTGTCACACCCACACACTGAGCCCACACTGCCACACCCACACACTGAGCCCACACTGTCACACTTACACACTGAACCCACACTGTCAAACCCACACATGGAGCCCACACTTTCACACCCACACACTGACCCCACACTGTCACACTGAAATCACACTGAACTCACTCTGTCACACCCACACACTGAGCCCACACTGTCACACTTACACACTGAACCCACATTGTCAAACCCACACACGGAGCCCACCCTGTCACACTTACACACTTAACTCACACTATCACACAAACACACTGAGCCCACACTGTCACACCCACACACTGAGCCCACACTGTCACACTGAACTCACACTGTCACACTCACACACTGAACTCACACTGTCACACCCGCACACTGAACCCACACTGTCAAACCCACACACTGAGCCCACACTGTCACACCCACACACTGAGCTCACACTGTCACACTGAACTCACACTGTCACACTCACACACTGAACTCACACTGTCACACCCACACACTGAACCCACACTGTCAAACCCACACACTGAGCCTACCCTGTCACACCCACACACTGAGCCCACACTGTCGCACTCACAAACTGAGACAACACAGTCGCACTTACGCACTGAACTCACACTCTCACACCCACACACTGGGCCCACACTGTCCTACTTACACTCTGAGCCCATACTGTCGCACTCACATACAGAACTCACACTGTCACACCCACACACTGAACCCTCACTGTCACGCCCTCACACTGGCCCCACACTGTCACACTTACACACGGATCCAACACTGTTGCACTCACACACTGAACTCACACTGTCACACACACACTCTGGGCCCAAACTGTCACACTTCCACTCTGAGCCCATACTATCGCACTCACACACTGAACTCACACTGTCACACCCACACACTGAACACACACTGTCAAACCCACACACTGAGCCCACACTGTCACACCTACACCCTGTGCCTACCCTGTCACACTCACACACTGATCCCACACTGTCGCACTCACACACTGAGCCAACACTGTCGCACTTACACACTGAACTCACACTGTCACACCCACACACTGGGCCCACACTGTCACACTTACACACGGATCCAACACTGTCGCACTCACACACTGAACTCACACTGTCACACCCACACACTGAGCCCCATACTGTCACACCTACACACTGAGCCTACCCTGTCTCACCCACACACTGAACTCACACTGTCACACCCACACACTGAGCCCCATACTGTCACACCTACACACTGAGCGTACCCTGTCTCACCCACACACTGAACCCACACTGTCAAACCCACACATGGAGCCCACACTGTCACACCCACACACTGACCCCACACTGTCACACTGAAATCACACTGAACTCACACTGTCACACCCACACACTGAACCCACACTATCAAACAAACACACTGAGCCCACACTGTCACACCCACACACTGAGCCCACACTGTCACACTGAAATCACACTGAACTCACTCTGTCACACCCACACACTGAGCCCACACTGTCACAATTACACACTGAACCCACACGGTCAAACCCACACACGGAGCCCACACTGTCACACTTACACACTTACACACTTAACTCACACTATCACACAAACACACTGAGCCCACTCTGTCACACCCACACACTGAGCCCACACTGTCACACTGAAATCACACTGAACTCACACTGTCACACTCACACACTGAACTCACACTGTCACACCCACACACTGAACCCACACTGTCAAACCCACACACTGAGCCCACACTGTCACACCTACACCCTGTGCCTACCCTGTCACACTCACACACTGATCCCACACTGTCGCACTCACACACTGAGCCAATACAGTCGCACTTACGCACTTAACTCACACTCTCACACCCACCTCACACTCTCACACCCACACACTGGGCCCACACTGTCACACTTACACTCTGAGCCCATACTGTCGCACTCACATACAGAACTCACACTGTCACACCCACACACTGAACCCTCACTGTAACGCCCTCACACTGAGCCCACACTGTCGCACTCAAACACTGAACTCACACTGTCACACCCACACACTGGCCCCACACTGTCACACTTACACACGGATCCAACACTGTTGCACTCACACACTGAACTCACACTGTCACACACACACTCTGGGCCCAAACTGTCACACTTCCACTCTGAGCCCATACTATCGCACTCACACACTGAACTCACACTGTCACACCCACACACTGAACACACACTGTCAAACCCACACACTGAGCCCACACTGTCACACCTACACCCTGTGCCTACCCTGTCACACCCACACACTGATCCCACACTGTCGCACTCACACACTGAGCCAACACTGTCGCACTTACACACTGAACTCACACTGTCACACCCACACACTGGGCCCACACTGTCACACTTACACACGGATCCAACACTGTCGCACTCACACACTGAACTCACACTGTCACACCCACACACTGGGCCCACACTGTCACACTTACACTCTGAGCCCATACTGTCGCACTCACACACAGAACGCACACTGTCACACCCACGTACTGAGCCCTCACTGTCACGCCCTCACAATGAGCCCACACTGTTGCACTCACACACTGAACTCACACTGTCACACCCACACACTGGCCCCACACTGTCACACTTACACACAGATCCAACACTGTTGCACTCACACACTGAACTCACACTGTCACACCCACACACTGAGCCCACACTGTCTCACTCACACACACTGAACTCCTCTGTCACACTTACACACTGAGCCCACACTGTCGCACTTACACACAGAGCTCACACTGTCACACTTACACACTGAGCCCACACTATCACACTTACACACGGACCAAACACTGTTGCACTCACACACTGAACTCACACTGTCACACACACACTCTGAGCCCAAACTGTCGCACTCACACACTGAACTCACACTGTCACACGCACACACAGAACCCACACTGTCAAACCCACACACTGAGTCCACACTGTCACACTTACACACTGAGCCCACACAGTCACACCGACACACAGAGCTCACACTGTCACACTTACACACTGAGCCCACACTATCACACTTACACATGGACCAAACACTGTTGCACTCACACACAGAACGCACACTGTCACACCCACGTACTGAGCCCTCACTGTCACGCCCTCACACTGAGCCCACACTGTCGCACTCACACACTGAACTCACACTGTCACACCCACACACTGGCCCCACACTGTCACACTTACACACAGATCCAACACTGTTGCACTCACACACTGAACTCACACTGTCACACCCACACACTGAGCCCACACTGTCTCACTCACACACACTGAACTCCTCTGTCACACTTACACACTGAGCCCACACTGTCGCACCAACACACAGAGCTCACACTGTCACACTTACACACTGAGCCCACACTATCACACTTACACACGGACCAAACACTGTTGCACTCACACACTGAACTCACACTGTCACACACACACTCTGAGCCCAAACTGTCGCACTCACACACTGAACTCACACTGTCACACGCACACACAGAACCCACACTGTCAAACCCACACACTGAGTCCACACTGTCACACTTACACACTGAGCCCACACAGTCGCACCGACACACAGAGCTCACACTGTCACACTTACACACTGAGCCCAAACTATCACACTTACACATGGACCAAACACTGTTGCACTCACACACTGAACTCACACTGTCACACACACACTCTGGGCCCACACTGTCACACTTACACTCTGAGCCCATACTGTCACACCTACACACTGAGCCTACCCTGTCACACCCACACACTGAGCGCGCACTGTCGCACTCACACACTCTGAGCCCATTCTGTCGCACTCACACACTGAACTCACACTGTCACACCCACACACAGAACCCACACTGTCAAACCCACACACTGACCCCACACTGTCGCACTGACACACAGAGCTCACACTGTCACACTCACACACTGAGCCCACTCTGTCACACCCACATACTGAACACGCTCTGTCACACTTACACACTGTCACACTTACACACTGAAATCACACTGTCACACTCATACACTGTGCCCACCCTGTCACACCCACACACTGAACTCACACTGTCACACCTACACACTGAGCCCACACTGTCACACTAACACACCTAGCACACACTGTCACACTGACATACTAAGCTCACACTGTCACACTCACACACTGAAATCACACTCTCACACCCACACACTGAGCCCACACTGTCACACTTACACACTGTCACACTTACACACTGAAATCACACTGTCACACTCACACACTGAGCCCACACTGTCGCAACGACACACAGAGCTCACACTATCACACTTACACACTGAGCTAACACTGTCACAATCACACACTGTGCCCACACTGTCACAGACTGAAATCACACTCTCACACCCACACACTGAGCCCACACTGTCACACTTACACACAGATCCAACACTGTCGCACTCACACACTGAACTCACACTGTCACACCCACACACTGGGCCCACACTGTCAAACCTACACACTGAGTCCACACTGTCGCACTGACACACGGAGCTCACACTGTCACACCCACACACTGAGCCCACACTGTCTCACTCACACACACTGAACTCCTCTGTCACACTTACACACTGAGCCCACACTGTTGCACCGACACACAGAGCTCACACTGTCACACTTACACACTGAGCGAACACTATCACACTTACACACGGACCAAACACTGTTGCACTCACACACTGAACTCACACTGTCACACACACACTCTGGGCCCACACTGTCACACTTACACTCTGAGCCCATACTGTCACACTCACACACTGAGCCCACACTGTCACACTCACACACTGAGCCCACACTGTCACACCCACACACTGGCACCACACTATCACACTTACACAAGGAGCCAGCACTGTTGCACTCACACACTGAACTCAGATTGTCAGGCACACACTCTGGACCCACAACTGTCACACTTACACTCAGAGCCCATACTCTCGCACTCACACACAGATCTCACACTGTCACACACACACACTGAACCCACACTGTCACACTGACACACAGAGCTCACACTGTCACACTCACACACTGAGCCCACACTGTCATACTTACACACTGAACTCACAATGTCACACCCACACACTGAGACCACACTGTCACACTTACGCACACAACCTACACTGTCGCACTCACATACTGAACTCACACTGTCACACTTACACACTGGCACCACACTGTCACACTTACACACGGATCCAATACTGTCGCACTCACACACTGAACTCACACTGTCACACTCACACACTGAGCCCACACTGTCACACTCACACACTGAAATCACACTGTCAAACCCACACACTGAGCCCCACACTGTCACACCTACACACTGAGCCTACCCTGTCACACCCACACACTGAGCCAAAATGTCACACTTACACACTGAACTCATACTGTCACACCCACACACTGAGCCCACACTGCCACACCCACACACTGAGCCCACACTGTCACACTTACACACTGAACCCACACTGTCAAACCCACACATGGAGCCCACACTTTCACACCCACACACTGACCCCACACTGTCACACTGAAATCACACTGAACTCACTCTGTCACACCCACACACTGAGCCCACACTGTCACACTTACACACTGAACCCACATTGTCAAACCCACACATGGAGCCCACCCTGTCACACTTACACACTTAACTCACACTATCACACAAACACACTGAGCCCACACTGTCACACCCACACACTGAGCCCACACTGTCACACTGAACTCACACTGTCACACTCACACACTGAACTCACACTGTCACACTCACACACTGAACTCACACTGTCACACTCACACACTGAGCCCACACTGTCACACTCACACACTGAAATCACACTGTCAAACCCACACACTGAGCCCCACACTGTCACACCTACACACTGAGCCTACCCTGTCACACCCACACACTGAGCCAAAATGTCACACTTACACACTGAACTCATACTGTCACACCCACACACTGAGCCCACACTGCCACACCCACACACTGAGCCCACACTGTCACACTTACACACTGAACCCACACTGTCAAACCCACACATGGAGCCCACACTTTCACACCCACACACTGACCCCACACTGTCACACTGAAATCACACTGAACTCACTCTGTCACACCCACACACTGAGCCCACACTGTCACACTTACACACTGAACCCACATTGTCAAACCCACACATGGAGCCCACCCTGTCACACTTACACACTTAACTCACACTATCACACAAACACACTGAGCCCACACTGTCACACCCACACACTGAGCCCACACTGTCACACTGAACTCACACTGTCACACTCACACACTGAACTCACACTGTCACACCCGCACACTGAACCCACACTGTCAAACCCACACACTGAGCCCACACTGTCACACCCACACACTGAGCCCACACTGTCACACTGAACTCACACTGTCACACTCACACACTGAACTCACACTGTCACACCCACACACTGAACCCATACTGTCAAACCCACACACTGAGCCTACCCTGTCACACCCACACACTGAGCCCACACTGTCGCACTCACAAACTGAGACAACACAGTCGCACTTACGCACTGAACTCACACTCTCACACCCACACACTGGGCCCACACTGTCCTACTTACACTCTGAGCCCATACTGTCGCACTCACATACAGAACTCACACTGTCACACCCACACACTGAACCCTCACTGTCACGCCCTCACACTGGCCCCACACTGTCACACTTACACACGGATCCAACACTGTTGCACTCACACACTGAACTCACACTGTCACACACACACTCTGGGCCCAAACTGTCACACTTCCACTCTGAGCCCATACTGTCGCACTCACATACTGAACTCACACTGTCACACCCACACACTGAACACACACTGTCAAACCCACACACTGAGCCCACACTGTCACACCTACACCCTGTGCCTACCCTGTCACACTCACACACTGATCCCACACTGTCGCACTCACACACTGAGCCAACACTGTCGCACTTACACACTGAACTCACACTGTCACACCCACACACTGGGCCCACACTGTCACACTTACACACGGATCCAACACTGTCGCACTCACACACTGAACTCACACTGTCACACCCACACACTGAGCCCCATACTGTCACACCTACACACTGAGCCTACCCTGTCTCACCCACACACTGAACTCACACTATCACACCCACACACTGAGCCCCATACTGTCACACCTACACACTGAGCGTACCCTGTCTCACCCACACACTGAACCCACACTGTCAAACCCACACATGGAGCCCACACTGTCACACCCACACACTGACCCCACACTGTCACACTGAAATCACACTGTCACACCCACACACTGAACCCACACTATCAAACAAACACACTGAGCCCACACTGTCACACCCACACACTGAGCCCACACTGTCACACTGAAATCACACTGAACTCACTCTGTCACACCCACACACTGAGCCCACACTGTCACAATTACACACTGAACCCACACTGTCAAACCCACACACGGAGCCCACACTGTCACACTTACACACTTACACACTTAACTCACACTATCACACAAACACACTGAGCCCACTCTGTCACACCCACACACTGAGCCCACACTGTCACACTGAAATCACACTGAACTCACACTGTCACACTCACACACTGAACTCACACTGTCACACCCACACACTGAACACACACTGTCAAACCCACACACTGAGCCCACACTGTCACACCTACACCCTGTGCCTACCCTGTCACACTCACACACTGATCCCACACTGTCGCACTCACACACTGAGCCAATACAGTCGCACTTACGCACTTAACTCACACTCTCACACCCACCTCACACTCTCACACCCACACACTGGGCCCACACTGTCACACTTACACTCTGAGCCCATACTGTTGCACTCACATACAGAACTCACACTGTCACACCCACACACTGAACCCTCACTGTAACGCCCTCACACTGAGCCCACACTGTCGCACTCAAACACTGAACTCACACTGTCACACCCACACACTGGCCCCACACTGTCACACTTACACACGGATCCAACACTGTTGCACTCACACACTGAACTCACACTGTCACACACACACTCTGGGCCCAAACTGTCACACTTCCACTCTGAGCCCATACTATCGCACTCACACACTGAACTCACACTGTCACACCCACACACTGAACACACACTGTCAAACCCACACACTGAGCCCACACTGTCACACCTACACCCTGTGCCTACCCTGTCACACCCACACACTGATCCCACACTGTCGCACTCACACACTGAGCCAACACTGTCGCACTTACACACTGAACTCACACTGTCACACCCACACACTGGGCCCACACTGTCACACTTACACACGGATCCAACACTGTCGCACTTACACACTGAACTCACACTGTCACACCCACGTACTGAGCCCTCACTGTCACGCCGACACACTGAGCCCACACTGTCGCACTCACACACTGACCTCACACTGTCACACCCACACACTGGCCCCACACTGTCACACTTACACACGGATCCAATACTGTTGCACTCACACACTGAACTCACACTGTCACACCCACACACTGAACGCACACTGTCAAACCTACACACTGAGTCCACACTGTCGCACTGACACACGGAGCTCACACTGTCACACCCACACACTGAGCCCACACTGTCTCACTCACACACACTGAACTCCTCTGTCACACTTACACACTGAGCCCACACTGTCGCACCAACACACAGAGCACACACTGTCACACTTACACACTGAGCGAACACTATCACACTTACACACGGACCAAACACTGTTTCACTCACACACTGAACTCACACTGTCACACACACACTCTGGGCCCACACTGTCACACTTACACTCTGAGCCCATACTGTCACACTCACACACTGAACTCACACTGTCACACACACACACTGAACCCACACTGTTAAACCCACACACTGAGCCCACACAGTCACACCTACACCCGGTGCTTAACCTGTCACATCCACACACTGAGCCCGCACCGTCGCACTCACACACTGAGCCAACACTGTCACACTGACACACTGAACTCACACTGTCACACCCACATACTGGGCCCACACTGTCACACTTACACACGGATCCAACACTGTCGCACTCACACACTGAACTCACACTGTCACACCCACACACTGGACCCACACTGTCACACTTACACTCTGAGCCCATACTGTCGCACTCACACACAAAACGCACACTGTCACACCCACGTACTGAGCCCTCACTGTCACGCCCTCACAATGAGCCCACACTGTCGCACTCACACACTGAACTCACACTGTCACACCCACACACTGGCCCCACACTGTCACACTTACACACAGATCCAACACTGTTGCACTCACACACTGAACTCCTCTGTCACACTTACACACTGAGCCCACACTGTCGCACTTACACACAGAGCTCACACTGTCACACTTACACACTGAGCCCACACTATCACACTTACACACGGACCAAACACTGTTGCACTCACACACTGAACTCACACTGTCACACACACACTCTGAGCCCAAACTGTCGCACTCACACACTGAACTCACACTGTCACACGCACACACAGAACCCACACTGTCAAACCCACACACTGAGTCCACACTGTCACACTTACACACTGAGCCCACACAGTCACACCGACACACAGAGCTCACACTGTCACACTTACACACTGAGCCCACACTATCACACTTACACATGGACCAAACACTGTTGCACTCACACACAGAACGCACACTGTCACACCCACGTACTGAGCCCTCACTGTCACGCCCTCACACTGAGCCCACACTGTCGCACTCACACACTGAACTCACACTGTCACACCCACACACTGGCCCCACACTGTCACACTTACACACAGATCCAACACTGTTGCACTCACACACTGAACTCACACTGTCACACCCACACACTGAGCCCACACTGTCTCACTCACACACACTGAACTCCTCTGTCACACTTACACACTGAGCCCACACTGTCGCACCAACACACAGAGCTCACACTGTCGCACTTACACACTGAGCCCACACTATCACACTTACACACGGACCAAACACTGTTGCACTCACACACTGAACTCACACTGTCACACACACACTTTGAGCCCAAACTGTCGCACTCACACACTGAACTCACACTGTCACACGCACACTGAGCCCACACTGTCACACTTACACACTGAACCCACACTGTCAAACCCACACACGGAGCCCACACTGTCACACTTACACACTTAACTCACACTGTCACACCCACACACTGGACCCACACTGTCACACTTACACTCTGAGCCCATACTGTCGCACTCACACACAGAACTCACACTGTCACACCCACGTACTGAGCCCTCACTGTCACGCCCACACACTGAGCCCACACTGTCGCACTCACACACTGAACTCACACTGTCACACCCACACACTGGCCCCACACTGTCACACTTACACACAGATCCAACACTGTTGCACTCACACACTGAACTCCTCTGTCACACTTACACACTGAGCCCACACTGTCGCACTTACACACAGAGCTCACACTGTCACACTTACACACTGAGCCCACACTATCACACTTACACACGGACCAAACACTGTTGCACTCACACACTGAATTCACACTGTCACACACACACTCTGAGCCCAAACTGTCGCACTCACACACTGAACTCACACTGTCACACGCACACACAGAACCCACACTGTCAAACCCACACACTGAGTCCACACTGTCACACTTACACACTGAGCCCACACAGTCACACTGACACACAGAGCTCACACTGTCACACTTACACACTGAGCCCACACTATCACACTTACACATGGACCAAACACTGTTGCACTCACACACAGAACGCACACTGTCACACCCACGTACTGAGCCCTCACTGTCACGCCCTCACACTGAGCCCACACGGTCGCACTCACACACTGAACTCACACTGTCACACCCACACACTGGCCCCACACTGTCACACTTACACACAGATCCAACACTGTTGCACTCACACACTGAACTCACACTGTCACACCCACACACTGAGCCCACACTGTCTCACTCACACACACTGAACTCCTCTGTCACACTTACACACTGAGCCCACACTGTCGCATCAACACACAGAGCTCACACTGTCGCACTTACACACTGAGCCCACACTATCACACTTACACACGGACCAAACACTGTTGCACTCACACACTGAACTCACACTGTCACACACACACTTTGAGCCCAAACTGTCGCACTCACACACTGAACTCACACTGTCACACGCACACTGAGCCCACACTGTCACACTTACACACTGAACCCACACTGTCAAACCCACACACGGAGCCCACACTGTCACACTTACACACTTAACTCACACTGTCACACCCACACACTGGACCCACACTGTCACACTTACACTCTGAGCCCATACTGTCGCACTCACACACAGAACTCACACTGTCACACCCACGTACTGAGCCCTCACTGTCACGCCCACACACTGAGCTCACACTGTCGCACTCACACACTGAACTCACACTGTCACACCCACACACTGGCCCCACACTGTCACACTTACACACGGATCCAACACTGTTGCACTCACACACTGAACTCACACTGTCACACACACATACTGAACCCACAGTCAAACCCACACACTGAGTCCACACTGTCGCACTGACACACAGTGCTCACACTGTCACGCCCACACACTGAGCTCACACTGTCTCACTCTCACACACTGAACTCCTCTGTCACACTTACACACTGAGCCCACACTGTCGCACCGACACACAGAGCTCACACTGTCACACTTACACACTGAGCCCACACTATCACACTTACACACGGACCAAACACTGTTGCACTCACACACTGAACTCACACTGTCACACACACACTCTGGGCCCACACTGTCACACTTTCACTCTGAGCCCATACTGTCGCACTCACACACTGAACTCACACTGTCACACCCACACACTGAACCCACACTGTCAAACCCACACACTGAGCCCACACTGTCACACCTACACCCTGTGCTTACCCTGTCACACCCACACACTGAGCCCGCACCGTCGCACTCACACACTGAGCCAACACTGTCACACTTACACACTGAACTCACACTGTCACACTGGGCCCACACTGTCACATTTACACTCTGAGCCCAAACTGTCGCACTCACACACTGAACTCACACTGTCACACGCACACACAGAACCCACACTGTCAAACCCACACACTGAGTCCACACTGTCACACTTACACACTGAGCCCACACAGTCGCACCGACACACAGAGCTCACACTGTCACACTTACACACTGAGCCCACACTATCACACTTACACATGGACCAAACACTGTTGCACTCACACACTGAACTCACACTGTCACACACACACTCTGGGCCCACACTGTCACACTTACACTCTGAGCCCATACTGTCACACCTACACAATGAGCCTACCCTGTCACACCCACACACTGAGCGCGGACTGTCGCACTCACACACTCTGAGCCCATTCTGTCGCACTCACACACTGAACTCACACTGTCACACCCACACACAGAACCCACACTGTCAAACCCACACACTGACCCCACACTGTCGCACTGACACACCGAGCTCACACTGTCACACTCACACACTGAGCCCACACTGTCACACCCACATACTGAACACGCTCTGTCACACTTACACACTGTCACACTTACACACTGAAATCACACTGTCACACTCACACACACTCACACTGTCACACCCACACACTGAACTCACACTGTCACACCTACACACTGAGCACACACTGTCACACTAACACACTGAGCACACACTGTCACACTGACATACTAAGCTCACACTGTCACACTCACACACTGAAATCACACTCTCACACCCACACACTGAGCCCAAACTGTCACACTTACACACTGAAATCACACTGTCACACTCACACACTGAGCCCACACTGTCACACTCACACACTGAGCACACACTGCCATACTTACACACTGAGCTCACACTGTCACGCTTACACACTGAGCCCACACTGTCACATTTACACACTGAAATCACACTGTCACACCTACACACTGAGCCCACACTGTCACATTTACACACTGAAATCACACTGTCACACCTACACACTGAGCCCACACTGTCACACTAACACACTGAGCACACACTGTCAGACTCACATACTAAGCCCACACTGTCACACTCACACACTGAAATCACACTCTCACACCCAAACACTGAGCCCACACTGTCACACTTACACACTGAGTCCACACTGTCACATTTACACACTGAAATCACACTGTCACACTCACACACTGAACTCATACTGTCACACCAAAACACTGAACCCACACTGTCGCACCGACACACAGAGCTCACACTGTCACACTTACACACTGAGCTAACACTGTCACACTCACACACTGAGCACACACTGTCACACTAACACACTGAGCACACACTGCCATACTTACACACTGAGCTCACACTGTCACGCTTACACACTGAGCCCACACTGTCACATTTACACACTGAAATCACACTGTCACACCTACACACTGAGCCCACACTGTCACATTTACACACTGAAATCACACTGTCACACCTACACACTGAGCCCACACTGTCACACTAACACACTGAGCACACACTGTCAGACTCACATACTAAGCCCACACTGTCACACTCACACACTGAAATCACACTCTCACACCCACACACTGAGCCCACACTGTCACACTTACACACTGAGTCCACACTGTCACATTTACACACTGAAATCACACTGTCGCACTCACACACTGAACTCATACTGTCACACCAAAACACTGAACCCACACTGTCAAACCCACACACTGAGCCCACACTGTCGCACTGAAACACAGAGCTCACACTGTCACACTCACACTCTGAACTCACACTGTAAAACCCACACACTGAGCCCACACTGTCACACCCACACACTGAGCCCACACAGTCACACTCACACACTGAGCCCACACTGTCGCACCGACACACAGAGCTGACACTGTCACACTTACACACTGAGCCCACACTGTCAAACCCACATACTGAGTCCACTCTGTCAGAATTACACACTGAGCCCACGCTGTCACACTCACACACTTAAATCACACTGTCACACACACATACTGAGCCCACACTGTCGCACACTCCTCACACTGAACACACACTGTCACACTTACACACTGAGCTCACACTGTCACACTTACACACTGAACTCACACTGACCCACTTACACACTGAAATTCGCTGTCACACCCACACACTGAGACAACATTGTCACACACACACTAAGCCCACACTGTCACATTTAAACACTGAAATCACACTGTCACACTTACAGACTGAGCCACACAGCCACACTCACACACTGAGCCCACACTGCCATACTTACACACTGAGCTCACACTGTCACGCTTTCACACTGAACTCACACTATCACACTTACATACTGACATCACACTGTCACACCCACACACTGAGCCAACACTGTCACACTCACACACTGAGCCCACACTGTCACATTTATACACTGCAATCACACTGTCACACTTACACATTTAGCCCACACTGCACACTCACATACTGAGCCCACACTGTCACACTTACACACTGAAATCACACTGTCACAGTCACACAGTAAAATCATACTGTCACATCCACACATTGAGTCCACACTGTCGCACACACCTCACACTGAACACACACTATCACAATTACACACTGAACCCACACTGTCACACTTACACACATGAGCTCACAATGTCACACTTACACACTGAACTCACACTGTCACAGTTACACACTGGAATCTCACTGTCACACTTACACACTGAGCCACACTGCCACACTCACACACTGAGCCCCCACTGTCACACATACACACTGAGCCCACACTGTCACACTTAAGCACTCAGCTCATACTGTCACGCTTACACACTGAACTCACACTGATGCACTTACACACTGAAATCACACTGTCACACCCACACTCTGAGACAACACGGTCACACTCACACACTGAGCCCCCACTGTCACACTTACACACTGAAATCACACTGTCACACTTACACACTGAGCCACACTGCCACACTCACACACTGACCCGACACTCACACTTACGCACTGAGCTCACACTGACACGCTTACACACTGAACTCACACTGACGCACTTACACACTGAAATCACACTGTCACACACACACTCTGAGCCAACACTGTCACACTCACCCACTGAGCCCACACTGTCACACTTACACACTGAGCCCACACTGTCACACTCGCACATTGAGCCCACATTGTCACACTCACACACTTAAATCACTCTGTCACACTCACACACTGAGCCCACACTTTCGCACACATCTCACACTGAACACACACTATCACACATACACACTGAGCACACACTGTCACACATACACACTGAGCCCACACAGTCACACTCACACAGTGAGCCCACACTGTCACACTTACACAGTGAGCTCACACTGTCACACTCACACACTGAGCCCAGACTGACACACTTACACACTGAAATCAGACTGTCACACCCACACACTCAGCCAACACTGTCACACTCACACACTGAGCCCACACTGTCACATTTATACACTGCAATCACACTGTCACACTTACACACTGAGCCCACACTGCACACTCACATACTGAGCCCACACTGTCACACTTACACACTGACCCCACACTGTCACACTCACACATTGAGCCCGCATTGTCACACTCACACACTGAAATCACACTGTCACACCCACACACTGAGCCCACACTTTCGCACACATCTCACACTGAACACACACTATCACACATACACACTGAGGACACACTGTCACACTTACACACTGAGCCCACACAGTCACACTCACACAGTGAGCCCACACTGTCACACTTACACAGTGAGCTCACACTGTCACACTCACACACTGAGCCCAGACTGACACACTTACACACTGAAATCACACTGTCACACCCACACACTGAGCCAAAACTGTCACACCCACACACTGAGCCCACACTGTCACACTTACATACTGAACTCACAGTGTCACACACACAGCTCACACTGAACTCACACTGTCACACATACATACTGAGCCCACACTGTCACACCAACACACTGAGCCCACACAAGAGCTTACACAAGAGCTCACACTGTCACACTTACACAATGAACTCACACTGTCGCACTTACACACTGACATCACTCTGTCACACCCACACACTGAGCCAACACTGTCACACACACACTGAGCCCACACTGTCAAATTTATACACTGAAATCACACTGTCACACTTACACACTGAGCCCATACTGTCACACCCACACACTTAAATCACACTGTCACACTCACACACTGAGCCCACACTGTCACATTTATACACTGCAATCACACTGTCACACTTACACACTGAGCCCACACTGTACACTCACACACTGAGCCCACACTTTCGCACACATCTCACACTGAACACACACTATCACACATACACACTGAGCACACACTGTCACACTTACACACTGAGCCCACACAGTCACACTCACAGAGTGAGCCCACGCTGTCTCACTTACACAGTGAGCTCACACTGTCACACTCACACACTAAGCCCAGACTGACACACTTACACACTGAAATCACACTGTCACACCCACACACTGAGCCAAAACTGTCACACCCACACACTGAGCCCACACTGTCACACTTACATACTGAACTCACAGTGTCACACACACAGCTCACACTGAACTCACACTGTCACACTTACATACTGAGCCCACACTGTCACACCAACACACTGAGCCCACACAAGAGCTTACACAAGAGCTCACACTGTCACACTTACACATTGAACTCACACTGTCGCACTTACACACTGACATCACTCTGTCATACCCACACACTGAGCCAACACTGTCACACTCACACACTGAGCCCACACTGTCAAATTTATACACTAAAATCACACTGTCACACTTACACACTGAGCCCACACTGTCACACTCACACACTTAAATCACACTGTCACACCCACACACTGAGCCCACACTGTCGCACACACCTCACACTGAAAACACAGTATCACAATTACACACTGAGCTCACACTGTCACACTCACACACTGAACTCACATTGTCGCAGTAACACACTGACATCACTCTGTCATACCCATACACTGCGCCAACACTGTCACACTCACACACTGAGCCCACACTGTCACATTTATACACTGAAATCACACTGTCACACCCACACACTGAGCCAAAACTGTCACACCCACACACTGAGCCCACACTGTCACACTTACACACTGAAATCACACTGTCACACCCACACACTGAGCCCACACTGTCGCACACACCTCACACTAAACACACACTATCACAATTACACACTGAACCCACACTGTCACACTTATACACTGAGCCCACACTGTCACACTTACACACATGAGCTCACAATGTCACACTTACACACCGAACTCACACTGACGCACTTACACACTGACATCACACTGTCACACCCACACACTGAGCCAACATTGTCACACTCACACACTGAGCCCACACTGTCATACTTACACACATGAGCTCACACTGTCACACTTACACACTCAGCCCACACTGTCACACTTACACACGAGCTCACAATGTCACACTTACATACTGAACTCACACTGATGCACTTACACACTGAAATCTCACTGTCACACTCACACACCAAGCCCCAACAGTCACACATACACACTGAAATCACACTGTCACACCTACACACTGAGCCACACTGCCACACTCACACACTGAGCCCACACTGTCACACTCACACACTGAGCCCACACTGTCACATTTACACACTGCAATTACACTGTCACACTTACACACTGAGCCCACACTGTCACATACACACACTGAAATCACACTGTCACAGACACAAAGTAAAATCACACTGTCACACCCACACACTGAGCCCACACTGTCGCACACACCTCACACTAAACCCACACTGTCACACTTACACACTGAGCCCACACTGTCACACCCACACACTGAGCCCACACTGTCACACTTACATACTGAACTCACAGTGTCACACACACAGCTCACACTGAACTCACACTGTCACACTTACATACTGAGCCCACACTGTCACACCAACACACTGAGCCCACACAAGAGCTTACACAAGAGCTCACACTGTCACACTTACACATTGAACTCACACTGTCGCACTTACACACTGACATCACTCTGTCATACCCACACACTGAGCCAACACTGTCACACTCACACACTGAGCCCACACTGTCAAATTTATACACTAAAATCACACTGTTACACTTACACACTGAGCCCACACTGTCACACTCACACACTTAAATCACACTGTCACACCCACACACTGAGCCCACACTGTCGCACACACCTCACACTGAAAACACAGTATCACAATTACACACTGAGCTCACACTGTATCACAATTACACACTGAACTCACATTGTCGCAGTAACACACTGACATCACTCTGTCATACCCATACACTGCGCCAACACTGTCACACTCACACACTGAGCCCACACTGTCACATTTATACACTGAAATCACACTGTCACACCCACACACTGAGCCAAAACTGTCACACCCACACACTGAGCCCACACTGTCACACTTACACACTGAAATCACACTGTCACACCCACACACTGAGCCCACACTGTCGCACACATCTCACACTAAACACACACTATCACAATTACACACTGAACCCACACTGTCACACTTATACACTGAGCCCACACTGTCACACTTACACACATGAGCTCACAATGTCACACTTACACACCGAACTCACACTGACGCACTTACACACTGACATCACACTGTCACACCCACACACTGAGCCAACATTGTCACACTCACACACTGAGCCCACACTGTCATACTTACACACATGAGCTCACACTGTCACACTTACACACTCAGCCCACACTGTCACACTTACACACGAGCTCACAATGTCACACTTACATACTGAACTCACACTGATGCACTTACACACTGAAATCTCACTGTCACACTCACACACCAAGCCCCAACAGTCACACATACACACTGAAATCACACTGTCACACCTACACACTGAGCCACACTGCCACACTCACACACTGAGCCCACACTGTCACACTCACACACTGAGCCCACACTGTCACATTTATACACTGCAATTACACTGTCACACTTACACACTGAGCCCACACTGCACACTCACATACTGAGCCCACACTGTCACATACACACACTGAAATCACACTGTCACAGACACAAAGTAAAATCACACTGTCACACCCACACACTGAGCCCACACTGTCGCACACACCTCACACTAAACCCACACTGTCACACTTACACACTGAGCCCACACTGTCACACTTACACACATGAGCTCACAATGTCACACTTACACACTGAACTCACACTGTCACAGTTACACACTGAAATCTCACTGTCACACTCACACACAGAGACAACACTGTCACACTCACACACTGAGCCCCCACTGTCACACATACACACTGAAATCACACTGTCACACTTACACACTGAGCCACACTGCCACACTCACACACTGACCCCACACTGTCACACTTATGCACTGAGCTCACACTGACACGCTTACCCACTGAACACACACTGACGCACTTACACACTGAAATCACACTGACACGCTTACCCACTGAACACACACTGACGCACTTACACACTGAAATCACACTGTCACACACACACTCTGAGCCAAAACTGTCACACTCACCCACTGAGCCCACACTGTCACACTTACACACTGCAATCACACTGTCACACTTACACACTGAGCCCACACTGTCACACTCACACACTGAGCCCACACTGACACATCCACACACTGAGCCCACACTGTCACACTCACACATTTAGTGCACATTGACACACTCACACACTTAAATCACACTGTCACACCCACACACTGAGCCCACACTGTCACACTCACACATTTAGCCCACATTGACAGACTCACACACTTAAATCACACTGTCACACCCACACACTGAGCCCACACTGTCACACTTATACACTGAAATCACACTGTCACACCCACAGACTGAGCCCACACTGTCACACTCACACATTTAGCCCACATTGACAGGTTCACACACTTAAATCACACTGTCACACCCACACACTGAGCCCACACTGTCACACTTACACACTGAAATCACACTGTCACACCCACACAGTGAAATCACACTGTCACACCCACACACTGAGCCCACACTGTCGCACACACCTCACACTGAACACACACTATCACAATTACACACTGAACCCACACTGTCACACTTACACACATGAGCTCACAATGTCACACTTACACACTGAACTCACACTGTCATAGTTACACACTGAAATCTCACTGTCACACCCACACATTGAGACAACACTGTCACACTCACACACTGAGCCCCCACTGTCACACATACATACTGAGCCCACACTGTCACACTTACGCACTCAGCTCATACTGTCACGCTTACACACTGAACTCACACTGACGCACTTACCCACTGAAATCACACTGTCACACCCACACTCTGAGACAACACTGTCACACTCACACACTGAGCTCACACTGTCACACTTACACACTGAAATCACACTGTCACACTTACACACTGAGCCACACTGCCACACTCACACACTGAGCCCACACTGTCACACTTATGCACTGAGCCCACACTGTCACACTCACACACTTAAATCACACTGTCACACCCACACACTGAGCCCACACTGTCTCACTTACACACTGAAATCACACTGTCACACCCACACAGTGAAATCACACTGTCACACCCACACAATAAGCCCACACTGTCGCACACACCTCACACTGAACACACACTATCACAATTATACACTGAACCCACACTGTCACACTTACACACATGAGCTCACAAATGTCACACTTACACACTGAACTCACACTGTCACAGTTACACACTGAACTGACACTGTCACAGTTACACACTGAGCCCCCACTGTCACACATACACACTGAAATCACACTGTCACAATTACACACTGAGCCACATTGCCACACTCACACACTGAGCCCACACTGTCACACTTACGCACTGAGCTCACACTGACACGCTTACACACTGAACTCACACTGACGCACTTACACACTGAAATCACACTGTCACACACACACTCTGAGCCAACACTGTCACACTCATCCACTGAGCCCACACTGTCACACTTACACATTGAAATCACACTGTCACACTCACACACTGAGCCCACACTGTCACACTCACACACTGAGCCCGCACTGACACATCCACACACTGTGCCCACACTCTCACACTCACACATTTAGCCCACATTGACACACTCACACACTTAAATCACACTGTCACACCACACACTGAGCCCACACTGTCACACTTACACACTGAAATCACACTGTCACACCCACACAGTGAAATCACACTGTCACACCCACACACTGAGCTCACACTGTCGCACACCTCACACTGAACACACACTATCACAATTACACACTGAACCCACACTGTCACACTTACACACATGAGCTCACAATGTCACACTTACACACTGAACTCACACTGTCACAGTTACACACTGAAATCTCACTGTCACACCCACACACTGAGGCAACACTGTCACACTCACACACTGAGCCCCCACTGTCACACATACACACTGAAATCACACAGTCACATTTACACACTGAGCCACACTGCCACACTCACACACTGATCCCACACTGTCACACTTCCACACTGAAATCACTCTGACACTCCCACACACTCAGCACTCACTGATACTCCCATACACTCAGCACACACTGACACTCCCACACACTCAGCTCACCCTGACATTCACACACACTCAGTCGTATTGACACTCCACACACTCAGCACTCACTGACTTTCCCACACACTCAGCTCACCCTGACATTCACACACACTCATTCGTATTGACATTCCCACACACACAGCACTCACTGATACTCCCACACACTCTCAGCAACACTGACCCTCCCACACACTCAGCTCACACTGACACTCCCACACACTCAGCTCAGACTGACAGTTCCACATACACAGCACACAATGACGCTGTCACACTTACACACTGAGCCCACACTGTCACACTCACACACTTAAATCACACTGTCACACCCACACACTGAGCCCACACTGTCGCACACACCTCACACTGAAAACACAGTATCACAATTACACACTGAGCTCACACTGTCACACTCACACACTGAACTCACATTGTCGCAGTAACACACTGACATCACTCTGTCATACCCATACACTGCGCCAACACTGTCACACTCACACACTGAGCCCACACTGTCACATTTATACACTGAAATCACACTGTCACACCCACACACTGAGCCAAAACTGTCACACCCACACACTGAGCCCACACTGTCACACTATCACACTGAAATCACACTGTCACACCCACACACTGAGCCCACACTGTCGCACACACCTCACACTAAACACACACTATCACAATTACACACTGAACCCATACTGTCACACTTATACACTGAGCCCACACTGTCACACTTACACACATGAGCTCACAATGTCACACTTACACACCGAACTCACACTGACGCACTTACACACTGACATCACACTGTCACACCCACACACTGAGCCAACATTGTCACACTCACACACTGAGCCCACACTGTCATACTTACACACATGAGCTCACACTGTCACACTTACACACTCAGCCCACACTGTCACACTTACACACGAGCTCACAATGTCACACTTACATACTGAACTCACACTGATGCACTTACACACTGAAATCTCACTGTCACACTCACACACCAAGCCCCAACAGTCACACATACACACTGAAATCACACTGTCACACCTACACACTGAGCCACACTGCCACACTCACACACTGAGCCCACACTGTCACACTCACACACTGAGCCCACACTGTCACATTTATACACTGCAATTACACTGTCACACTTACACACTGAGCCCACACTGCACACTCACATACTGAGCCCACACTGTCACATACACACACTGAAATCACAGTCACAGACACAAAGTAAAATCACACTGTCACACCCACACACTGAGCCCACACTGTCGCACACACCTCACACTAAACCCACACTGTCACACTTACACACTGAGCCCACACTGTCACACTTACACACATGAGCTCACAATGTCACACTTACACACTGAACTCACACTGTCACAGTTACACACTGAAATCTCACTGTCACACTCACACACAGAGACAACACTGTCACACTCACACTGAGCCCCCACTGTCACACATACACACTGAAATCACACTGTCACACTTACACACTGAGCCACACTGCCACACTCACACACTGACCCCACACTGTCACACTTATGCACTGAGCTCACACTGACACGCTTACCCACTGAACACACACTGACGCACTTACACACTGAAATCACACAGACACGCTTACCCACTGAACACACACTGACGCACTTACACACTGAAATCACACTGTCACACACACACTCTGAGCCAAAACTGTCACACTCACCCACTGAGCCCACACTGTCACACTTACACACTGCAATCACACTGTCACACTTACACACTGAGCCCACACTGTCACACTCACACACTGAGCCCACACTGACACATCCACACACTGAGCCCACACTGTCACACTCACACATTTAGTGCACATTGACACACTCACACACTTAAATCACACTGTCACACCCACACACTGAGCCCACACTGTCACACTCACACATTTAGCCCACATTGACAGACTCACACACTTAAATCACACTGTCACACCCACACACTGAGCCCACACTGTCACACTTATACACTGAAATCACACTGTCACACCCACAGACTGAGCCCACACTGTCACACTCACACATTTAGCCCACATTGACAGGATCACACACTTAAAAAACACTGTCACACCCACACACTGAGCCCACACTGTCACACTTACACACTGAAATCACACTGTCACACCCACACAGTGAAATCACACTGTCACACCCACACACTGAGCCCACACTGTCGCACACACCTCACACTGAACACACACTATCACAATTACACACTGAACCCACACTGTCACACTTACACACATGAGCTCACAATGTCACACTTACACACTGAACTCACACTGTCACAGTTACACACTGAAATCACTCTGACACTCCCACACACTCAGCACACACTGACACTCCCACACACTCAGCTCACATTGACACTCCCACACACTCAGCTCACCCTGATATTCACACAAACTCAGTCGTATTGACACTCCCACGCACTCAGCACTCACTGACTTTCCCACACACTCAGCTCACCCTGACATTCACACACACTCATTCGTATTGACATTCCCACACACACAGCACTCACTGATACTCCCATACACTCAGCACACACTGACACTCCCACACACTCAGCTCACCCTGACATTCACACACACTCAGTCGTATTGACACTCCACACACTCAGCACTCACTGACTTTCCCACACACTCAGCTCACCCTGACATTCACACACACTCATTCGTATTGACATTCCCACACACACAGCACTCACTGATACTCCCACACACTCTCAGCAACACTGACCCTCCCACACACTCAGCTCACACTGACACTCCCACACACTCAGCTCAGACTGACAGTTCCACATACACAGCACACAATGACGCTCCCACACACTCAGCACACACTGACACTCCCACAAACACAGCTCACACTGACACTCCCACACACTCAGCATACACTGACATTCCCACACACTCAGCTCACACTGACACTCCCACACACTCAGCACACACTGACACTCCCGCACACTCAGCTCAACCTGACATTCACACACACTCAGTCGTATTGACACTCCACACACTCAGCACTCACTGACTTTCCCACACACGCATCACACACTCACACTCCAACACACTCAGCTCACACTGACACTCTCACATATTCAGTTCGTACTGACCCTCCCGCACACTCAGCACACAGACATTCCCACACACACAGCACACACTGACACTCCCACACACTCAGTACACAGACATTCCCACACACTCAGTACACAGACACTCCCACACACTCAGCACACACTGAGGTTCCCACACACTCAGCTCACACTGACACTCCCACACACTCAGTACACAGACATTCCCACACACACAGCACACACTGACACTCCAACACACTCAGCGCACACTGACGCTCCCACACACTCAGCCCACACTGACACTCCCACACACTCAGCTCACACTGACACTCCCACACATTCAGCACACACTGACAATCCAACACACCAGCTCGCACTGACACTCCCACACACTCAGCTCACACTGGCAATCCCACACACTCAGCACACACTGACACTCACACACATTCAGTTTGTACTGACACTCCCACACACTCAGCTCACATTGACACTCGCACACACTCAGCACACACTGGCACTCCCACACACTCAGCTCACACTGACACTCCCACACACTCAGCTCAAACTGACACTCCCACACACACAGCAAACACTGACACTCCCACACACTCAGCTCACACTGACATTCCCACACACTCAGCACACACTAACAATCCCACACACAGAGCACTCACTGACTCTCCCACATACTCAGTTCACACTGTCACTCCCACACACACATCAAACACTGACACTCCCACACACTCAGCTCAGACTGACACACACGCAGACTCAGCTCACACTGACATTCACACACATTCAGTTCATACTGACACTCCCACACACTCAGCTCACACGAACACTCCCACACACTCAGCTCACACTGACACTCCCACACACTCAGTTTGTACAGACATTCCCACACAATCAGCTCAAACGAACACTCCCACACACTCAGCTCACACTGACACTCCCACACACGCATCACACACTCTAACTCGCACACACTCAGCTCACACTGACACTCCCACATATTCAGTTCGTACTGACAATCCCGCACACTCAGCACACAGACATTCCCTCACACACAGCACACACTGACACTCCCACACACTCAGCACACAATGACACTCCCACACACTCAGCTCACACTGACACTCCCACACACTCAGCACACACTGACAATCCAACACACTCAGCACACACTGACACTCCCACATATTCAGTTTGTACAGACATTCCCACACAATCAGCTCAAACGAACACTCCCACACACTCAGCTCACACTGACACTCCCACACACGCATCACACACTCTAACTCGCACACACTCAGCTCACACTGACACTCCCACATATTCAGTTCGTACTGACAATCCCGCACACTCAGCACACAGACATTCCCTCACACACAGCACACACTGACACTCCCACACACTCAGCACACACTGACGCTCCCACACACTCAGCTCACACTGACACTCCCACACACTCAGCACACACTGAGGTTCCCACACACTCAGCTCACACTGACACTCCCACATATTCAGTTCGTACTGACACTCCCGCACACTCAGCACACAGACATTCCCACACACTCAGCACACACTGACGCTCCCACACACACAGCACACACTGACACTCCCACACACTCAGCACACACTGAGGTTCCCACACACTCAGCTCACACTGACACTCCCACACACTCAGTACACAGACATTCCCACACACTCAGCACACACTGAAACTCCAACACACTCAGCACACACTGACGCTCCCACACACTCAGCCCACACTGACACTCCCACACACTCAGCACTCACTGACACTCCCACACACTCAGCTCACACTGACACTCCCACACACTCAGCACACACTGACAATCCAACACACTCAGCACACACTGACACTCCCACACACTCAGCTCACACTGGCAATCCAACACACTCAGCACACACTGACAATCCAACACACTCAGCACACACTGACACTCCCACACACTCAGCTCACAGTGGCAATCCCACACACTCAGCTCACACTGACACTCCCACACACTCAGCTCACACTGACATTCACACACACTCTGTTCGTACTGACACACCCTCACACTCAGCTCACACTGACTTTCACACTCACTGAGTTAGTACTGACCCTCGCGCACACTCAACACACACTGACTTTCCCACACACTCAACACACACTGACACGCCCACACACTCAGCGTACACTGACTTTCCCACACACTCATCACACACTGACACTCCCACACACTCTGTTCATGCTGACACTCCCACACACTCAGCTCACACTGACATTCACACACATTCAGTCCATACTGACACTCCCACATACTCAGCTCACACTGACACTCCCACACACTCAGCTCACACTGACATTCACACACATTCAGTCCATACTGACACTCCCACACACTCTGTTCATGCTGACACTCCCACACACTCAGCTCACACTGACATTCACACACATTCAGTCCATACTGACACTCCCACATACTCAGCTCACACTGACACTCCCACAAACACAGCTCACACTGACACTCCCACACACTCAGCATACACTGACATTCCCACACACTCAGCACACACTGACACTCCCACACACTCAGCTCACATTGACACTCCCACACACTCAGCTCACCCTAATATTCACACAAACTCAGTCGTATTGACACTCCCACACACTCAGCACTCACTGACTTTCCCACACACTCAGCTCACCCTGACATTCACACACACTCATTCGTATTGACATTCCCACACACACAGCACTCACTGATACTCCCACACACTCTCAGCAACACTGACCCTCCCACACACTCAGCTCACACTGACACTCCCACACACTCAGCTCAGACTGACAGTTCCACATACACAGCACACAATGACGCTCCCACACACTCAGCACACACTGACACTCCCACAAACACAGCTCACACTGACACTCCCACACACTCAGCATACACTGACATTCCCACACACTCAGCTCACACTGACACTCCCACACACTCAGCACACACTGACACTCCCGCACACTCAGCTCACCCTGACATTCACACACACTCTGTCGTATTGACACTCCACACACTCAGCACTCACTGACAATCCAACACACTCAGCACACACTGACACTCCCACATATTCAGTTTGTACAGACATTTCCACACAATCAGCTCAAACGAACACTCCCACACACTCAGCTCACACTGACACTCCCACACACGCATCACACACTCTAACTCGCACACACTCAGCTCACACTGACACTCCCACATATTCAGTTCGTACTGACAATCCCGCACACTCAGCACACAGACATTCCCTCACACACAGCACACACTGACACTCCCACACACTCAGCACACACTGACGCTCCCACACACTCAGCTCACACTGACACTCCCACACACTCAGCACACACTGAGGTTCCCACACACTCAGCTCACACTGACACTCCCACATATTCAGTTCGTACTGACACTCCCGCACACTCAGCACACAGACATTCCCACACACTCAGCACACACTGACGCTCCCACACACACAGCACACACTGACACTCCCACACACTCAGCACACACTGAGGTTCCCACACACTCAGCTCACACTGACACTCCCACACACTCAGTACACAGACATTCCCACACACTCAGCACACACTGAAACTCCAACACACTCAGCACACACTGACGCTCCCACACACTCAGCCCACACTGACACTCCCACACACTCAGCACTCACTGACACTCCCACACACTCAGCTCACACTGACAATCCAACACACTCAGCACACACTGACACTCCCACACACTCAGCTCACACTGGCAATCCAACACACTCAGCACACACTGACAATCCAACACACTCAGCACACACTGACACTCCCACACACTCAGCTCACAGTCGCAATCACACACTCAGCTCACACTGACACTCCCACACACTCAGCTCACACTGACATTCACACACACTCTGTTCGTACTGACACACCCTCACACTCAGCTCACACTGACTTTCACACTCACTGAGTTAGTACTGACCCTCGCGCACACTCAACACACACTGACTTTCCCACACACTCAACACACACTGACACTCCCACACACTCAGCGCACACTGACTTTCCCACACACTCATCACACACTGACACTCCCACACACTCTGTTCATGCTGACACTCCCACACACTCAGCTCACACTGACATTCACACACATTCAGTCCATACTGACACTCCCACATACTCAGCTCACACTGACACTCCCACACACTCAGCTCACAATGACATTCACACACATTCAGTCCATACTAACACTCCCACACACTCTGTTCATGCTGACACTCCCACACACTCAGCTCACACTGACATTCACACACATTCAGTCCATACTGACACTCCCACATACTCAGCTCACACTGACACTCCCACAAACACAGCTCACACTGACACTCCCACACACTCAGCATACACTGACATTCCCACACACTCAGCACACACTGACAATCCCACACACTCAGCTCACATTGACACTCCCGCACACTCAGCTCACCCTGACATTCACACACACTCAGTCGTATTGACACTCCACACACTCAGCACTCACTGACTTTCCCACACACTCAGCTCACCCTGACATTCACACGCACTCATTCGTATTGACATTCCCACACACACAGCACTCACTGATACTCCCACACACTCTCAGCAACACTGACCCTCCCACACACTCAGCTCACACTGACACTCCCACACACTCAGCTCAGACTGACAGTTCCACATACACAGCACACAATGACGCTCCCACACACTCAGCACACACTGACACTCCCACAAACACAGCTCACACTGACACTCCCACACACTCAGCATACACTGACATTCCCACACACTCAGCTCACACTGACACTCCCACACACTCAGCACACACTGACACTCCCGCACACTCAGCTCACCCTGACATTCACACACACTCAGTCGTATTGACACTCCACACACTCAGCACTCACTGACTTTCCCACACACTCAGCTCACCCTGACATTCACACACACTCATTCGTATTGACATTCCCACACACACAGCACTCACTGATACTCCCACACACTCTCAGCAACATTAACCCTCCCACACACTCAGCTCACACTGACACTCCCACACACTCAGCTCAGACTGACAGTTCCACATACACAGCACACAATGACGCTCCCACACACTAGCACACACTGACACTCCCACAAACACAGCTCACACTGACACTCCCACACACTCAGCATACACTGACATTCCCACACACTCAGCTCACACTGACACTCCCACACACTCAGCACACACTGACACTCCCGCACACTCAGCTCACCCTGACATTCACACACACTCAGTCGTATTGACACTCCACACACTCAGCACTCACTGACTTTCCCACACACGCATCACACACTCACACTCCAACACACTCAGCTCACACTGACACTCTCACATATTCAGTTCGTACTGACCCTCCCGCACACTCAGCACACAGACATTCCCACACACACAGCACACACTGACACTCCCACACACTCAGTACACAGACATTCCCACACACTCAGTACACAGACACTCCCACACACCCAGCACACACTGAGGTTCCCACACACTCAGCTCACACTGACACTCCCACACACTCAGTACACAGACATTCCCACACACACAGCACACACTGACACTCCAACACACTCAGCGCACACTGACGCTCCCACACACTCAGCCCACACTGACACTCCCACACACTCAGCTCACACTGACACTCCCACACATTCTTCACACATTGACAATCCAACACACCAGCTTGCACTGACACTCCCACACACTCAGCTCACACTGGCAATCCCGCACACTCAGCACACACTGACTCTCACACACACTCAGTTTGTACTGACACTCCCACACACTCAGCTCACATTGACACTCGCACACACTCAGCACACACTGGCACTCCCACACACTCAGCTCACACTGACACTCCCACACACTCAGCTCAAACTGACACTCCCACACACACAGCAAACACTGACACTCCCACACACTCAGCTCACACTGACATTCCCACACACTCAGCACACACTAACAATCCCACACACAGAGCACTCACTGACTCTCCCACATACTCAGTTCACACTGTCACTCCCACACACACATCAAACACTGACACTCCCACACACTCAGCTCAGACTGACACACACGCAGACTCAGCTCACACTGACATTCACACACATTCAGTTCATACTGACACTCCCACACACTCAGCTCACACGAACACTCCCACACACTCAGCTCACACTGACACTCCCACACACTCAGCTCACACTGACACTCCCACACACTCAGCTCAAACTGACACTCCCACACACACAGCAAACACTGACACTCCCACACACTCAGCTCACACTGACATTCCCACGCACTCAGCACACACTAACAATCCCACACACAGAGCACTCACTGACTCTCCCACATACTCAGTTCACACTGTCACTCCCACACACACATCAAACACTGACACTCCCACACACTCAGCTCAGACTGACACACACGCAGACTCAGCTCACACTGACATTCACACACACTCTGTTCGTACTGACACACCCTCACACTCAGCTCACACTGACTTTCACACTCACTGAGTTAGTACTGACCCTCGCGCACACTCAACACACACTGACTTTCCCACACACTCAACACACACTGACACTCCCACACACTCAGCGCACACTGACTTTCCCACACACTCATCACACACTGACACTCCCACACACTCTGTTCATGCTGACACTCCCACACACTCAGCTCACACTGACATTCACACACATTCAGTCCATACTGACACTCCCACATACTCAGCTCACACTGACACTCCCACACACTCAGCTCACACTGACATTCACACACATTCAGTCCATACTGACACTCCCACACACTCTGTTCATGCTGACACTCCCACACACTCAGCTCACACTGACATTCACACACATTCAGTCCATACTGACACTCCCACATACTCAGCTCACACTGACACTCCCACAAACACAACTCACACTGACACTCCCACACACTCAGCATACACTGACATTCCCACACACTCAGCACACACTGACAATCCCACACACTCAGCTCACATTGACACTCCCGCACACTCAGCTCACCCTGACATTCACACACACTCAGTCGTATTGACACTCCACACACTCAGCACTCACTGACTTTCCCACACACTCAGCTCACCCTGACATTCACACGCACTCATTCGTATTGACATTCCCACACACACAGCACTCACTGATACTCCCACACACTCTCAGCAACACTGACCCTCCCACACACTCAGCTCACACTGACACTCCCACACACTCAGCTCAGACTGACAGTTCCACATACACAGCACACAATGACGCTCCCACACACTCAGCACACACTGACACTCCCACAAACACAGCTCACACTGACACTCCCACACACTCAGCATACACTGACATTCCCACACACTCAGCTCACACTGACACTCCCACACACTCAGCACACACTGACACTCCCGCACACTCAGCTCACCCTGACATTCACACACACTCAGTCGTATTGACACTCCACACACTCAGCACTCACTGACTTTCCCACACACTCAGCTCACCCTGACATTCACACACACTCATTCGTATTGACATTCCCACACACACAGCACTCACTGATACTCCCACACACTCTCAGCAACATTAACCCTCCCACACACTCAGCTCACACTGACACTCCCACACACTCAGCTCAGACTGACAGTTCCACATACACAGCTCACACTGACACTCCCACACACTCAGCATACACTGACATTCCCACACACTCAGCTCACACTGACACTCCCACACACTCAGCACACACTGACACTCCCGCACACTCAGCTCACCCTGACATTCACACACACTCAGTCGTATTGACACTCCACACACTCAGCACTCACTGACTTTCCCACACACGCATCACACACTCACACTCCAACACACTCAGCTCACACTGACACTCTCACATATTCAGTTCGTACTGACCCTCCCGCACACTCAGCACACAGACATTCCCACACACACAGCACACACTGACACTCCCACACACTCAGTACACAGACATTCCCACACACTCAGTACACAGACACTCCCACACACCCAGCACACACTGAGGTTCCCACACACTCAGCTCACACTGACACTCCCACACACTCAGTACACAGACATTCCCACACACACAGCACACACTGACACTCCAACACACTCAGCGCACACTGACGCTCCCACACACTCAGCCCACACACTCAGCTCACACTGACACTCCCACACATTCTTCACACACTGACAATCCAACACACCAGCTTGCACTGACACTCCCACACACTCAGCTCACACTGGCAATCCCGCACACTCAGCACACACTGACACTCACACACACTCAGTTTGTACTGACACTCCCACACACTCAGCTCACATTGACACTCGCACACACTCAGCACACACTGGCACTCCCACACACTCAGCTCACACTGACACTCCCACACACTCAGCTCAAACTGACACTCCCACACACACAGCAAACACTGACACTCCCACACACTCAGCTCACACTGACATTCCCACACACTCAGCACACACTAACAATCCCACACACAGAGCACTCACTGACTCTCCCACATACTCAGTTCACACTGTCACTCCCACACACACATCAAACACTGACACTCCCACACACTCAGCTCAGACTGACACACACGCAGACTCAGCTCACACTGACATTCACACACATTCAGTTCATACTGACACTCCCACACACTCAGCTCACACGAACACTCCCACACACTCAGCTCACACTGACACTCCCACATATTCAGTTTGTACAGACATTCCCACACAATCAGCTCAAACGAACACTCCCACACACTCAGCTCACACTGACACTCCCACACACGCATCACACACTCTAACTCGCACACACTCAGCTCACACTGACACTCCCACATATTCAGTTCGTACTGACAATCCCGCACACTCAGCACACAGACATTCCCTCACACACAGCACACACTGACACTCCCACACACTCAGCACACACTGACGCTCCCACACACTCAGCTCACACTGACACTCCCACACACTCAGCACACACTGAGGTTCCCACACACTCAGCTCACACTGACACTCCCACATATTCAGTTCGAACTGACACTCCCACACACTCAGCACACAGACATTCCCACATACTCAGCACACACTGACACTCCCACACACTCAGCACACACTGAGGTTCCCACACACTCAGCTCACACTGACACTCCCACACACTCAGTACACAGACATTCCCACACACTCAGCACACACTGAAATTCCAACACACTCAGCACTCACTGACACTCCCACACACTCAGCTCACACTGACACTCCCACACACTCAGCACACACTGACAATCCAACACACTCAGCACACACTGACAATCCAACACACTCAGCACACACTGACACTCCCACACACTCAGCTCACACTGGCAATCCCACACATTCAGCTCACACTGACATTCACACACACTCAGTTCGTACTGACACACCCTCACACTCAGCTCACACTGACTTTCACACTCACTGAGTTAGTACTGACCCTCGCGCACACTCAACACACACTGACTTTCCCACACACACAACACACACTGACACTCCCACACACTCAGCTCACACTGACTTTCCCACACACTCATCACACACTGACACTCCCACACACTCTGTTCATGCTGACACTCCCACACACTCAGCTCACACTGACATTCACACACATTCAGTCCATACTGACACTCCCACATACTCAGCTCACACTGACACTCCCACACACTCAGCCCACACTGACATTCACACACATTCAGTTCATACTGACACTCCCACATACTCAGCTCACACTGACACTCACACACACTCTGCACACACTGACAATCCCACACACTCAGCTCACACTGACACTCCCACACACTCAGCTCACACTGGCCAACACACCAGGTCGCAATGACACTGCCACATACTCAGCACACACTGACTTTCCCACACACTCAGTTCACACTGACACTCCCACACACTCTGCACACACTGACAATCCCACACACTCAGCTCACACTGACACTCCCACACACTCAGCTCACACTGGCAATCCCACACACTCAGCACACACTTACACCCCCACACACTCTGCACACACTGACACTCCCACACACTCAGCTCACACTGACATTCACACACACTCTGTTCATACTGACACACCCTCACACTCAGCTCACACTGACTTTCACACTCACTGAGTTAGTACTGACCCTCGCGCACACTCAACACACACTGACTTTCCCACACACTCAACACACACTGACACTCCCACACACTCAGCGCACACTGACTTTCCCACACACTCATCACACACTGACACTCCCACACACTCTGTTCATGCTGACACTCCCACACACTCAGCTCACACTGACATTCACACACATTCAGTCCATACTGACACTCCCACATACTCAGCTCACACTGACACTCCCACACACTCAGCTCACACTGACATTCACACACATTCAGTCCATACTGACACTCCCACACACTCTGTTCATGCTGACACTCCCACACACTCAGCTCACACTGACATTCACACACATTCAGTCCATACTGACACTCCCACATACTCAGCTCACACTGACACTCCCACAAACACAGCTCACACTGACACTCCCACACACTCAGCATACACTGACATTCCCACACACTCAGCACACACTGACAATCCCACACACTCAGCTCACATTGACACTCCCGCACACTCAGCTCACCCTGACATTCACACACACTCAGTCGTATTGACACTCCACACACTCAGCACTCACTGACTTTCCCACACACTCAGCTCACCCTGACATTCACACACACTCATTCGTATTGACATTCCCACACACACAGCACTCACTGATACTCCCACACACTCTCAGCAACACTGACCCTCCCACACACTCAGCTCACACTGACACTCCCACACACTCAGCTCAGACTGACAGTTCCACATACACAGCACACAATGACGCTCCCACACACTCAGCACACACTGACACTCCCACAAACACAGCTCACACTGACACTCCCACACACTCAGCATACACTGACATTCCCACACACTCAGCTCACACTGACACTCCCACACACTCAGCACACACTGACACTCCCGCACACTCAGCTCACCCTGACATTCACACACACTCAGTCGTATTGACACTCCACACACTCAGCACTCACTGACTTTCTCACACACGCATCACACACTCACACTCCAACACACTCAGCTCACACTGACACTCTCACATATTCAGTTCGTACTGACCCTCCCGCACACTCAGCACACAGACATTCCCACACACACAGCACACACTGACACTCCCACACACTCAGTACACAGACATTCCCACACACTCAGTACACAGACACTCCCACACACTCAGCACACACTGAGGTTCCCACACACTCAGCTCACACTGACACTCCCACACACTCAGTACACAGACATTCCCACACACACAGCACACACTGACACTCCAACACACTCAGCGCACACTGACGCTCCCACACACTCAGCCCACACTGACACTCCCACACACTCAGCTCACACTGACACTCCCACACATTCTTCACACACTGACAATCCAACACACCAGCTCGCACTGACACTCCCACACACTCAGCTCACACTGGCAATCCCACACACTCAGCACACACTGACACTCACACACACTCAGTTTGTACTGACACTCCCACACATTCAGCTCACATTGACACTCGCACACACTCAGCACACACTGGCACTCCCACACACTCAGCTCACACTGACACTCCCACACACTCAGCTCAAACTGACACTCCCACACACACAGCAAACACTGACACTCCCACACACTCAGCTCACACTGACATTCCCACACACTCAGCACACACTAACAATCCCACACACAGAGCACTCACTGACTCTCCCACATACTCAGTTCACACTGTCACTCCCACACACACATCAAACACTGACACTCCCACACACTCAGCTCAGACTGACACACACGCAGACTCAGCTCACACTGACATTCACACACATTCAGTTCATACTGACACTCCCACACACTCAGCTCACACGAACACTCCCACACACTCAGCTCACACTGACACTCCCACACACTCAGTTTGTACTGACATTCCCACACAATCAGCTCAAACGAACACTCCCACACACTCAGCTCACACTGACACTCCCACACACGCATCACACACTCTAACTCGCACACACTCAGCTCACACTGACACTCCCACATATTCAGTTCGTACTGACAATCCCGCACACTCAGCACACAGACATTCCCACACACACAGCACACACTGACGCTCCCACACACTCAGCTCACACTGACACTCCCACACACTCAGCTCACACTGACACTCCCACAAACACAGCTCACACTGACACTCCCACACACGCATCACACACTCTAACTCGCACACACTCAGCTCACACTGACACTCCCACATATTCAGTTCGTACTGACAATCCCGCACACTCAGCACACAGACATTCCCTCACACACAGCACACACTGACACTCCCATACACTCAGCACACACTGACACTCCCACACACTCAGCTCACATTGACACTCCCGCACACTCAGCACACCCTGACATTCACACACACTCAGTCGTATTGACACTCCACACACTCAGCTCTCACTGACTTTCCCACACACTCAGCTCACCCTGACATTCACACACACTCATTCGTATTGACATTCCCACACACACAGCACTCACTGATACTCCCACACACTCTCAGCAACACTGACCCTCCCACACACTCAGCTCACACTGACACTCCCACACACTCAGCTCAGACTGACAGTTCCACATACACAGCACACAATGACGCTCCCACACACTCAGCACACACTGACACTCCCACAAACACAGCTCACACTGACACTCCCACACACTCAGCATACACTGACATTCCCACACACTCAGCTCACACTGACACTCCCACACACTCAGCACACACTGACACTCCCGCACACTCAGCTCACCCTGACATTCACACACACTCAGTCGTATTGACACTCCACACACTCAGCACTCACTGACTTTCCCACACACGCATCACACACTCACACTCCAACACACTCAGCTCACACTGACACTCTCACATATTCAGTTCGTACTGACCCTCCCGCACACTCAGCACACAGACATTCCCACACACACAGCACACACTGACACTCCCACACACTCAGTACACAGACATTCCCACACACTCAGTACACAGACACTCCCACACACCCAGCACACACTGAGGTTCCCACACACTCAGCTCACACTGACACTCCCACACACTCAGTACACAGACATTCCCACACACACAGCACACACTGACACTCCAACACACTCAGCGCACACTGACGCTCCCACACACTCAGCTCACACTGACACTCCCACACATTCTTCACACACTGACAATCCAACACACCAGCTCGCACTGACACTCCCACACACTCAGCTCACACTGGCAATCCCACACACTCAGCACACACTGACACTCACACACACTCAGTTTGTACTGACACTCCCACACACTCAGCTCACATTGACACTCGCACACACTCAGCACACACTGGCACTCCCACACACTCAGCTCACACTGACACTTCCACACACTCAGCTCAAACTGACACTCCCACACACACAGCAAACACTGACACTCCCACACACTCAGCTCACACTGACATTCCCACACACTCAGCACACACTAACAATCCCACACACAGAGCACTCACTGACTCTCCCACATACTCAGTTCACACTGTCACTCCCACACACACATCAAACACTGACACTCCCACACACTCAGGTCAGACTGACACACACGCAGACTGAGCTCACACTGACATTCACACACATTCAGTTCATACTGACACTCCCACACACTCAGCTCACACGAACACTCCCACACACTCAGCTCACACTGACACTCCCACACACTCAGTTTGTACAGACATTCCCACACAATCAGCTCAAACGAACACTCCCACACACTCAGCTCACACTGACACTCCCACACACGCATCACACACTCTAACTCGCACACACTCAGCTCACACTGACACTCCCACATATTCAGTTCGTACTGACACTCCCACACACTCAGCTCACACTGACACTCCCACACACTCAGCTCAAACTGACACTCCCACACACACAGCAAACACTGACACTCCCACACACTCAGCTCACACTGACATTCCCACACACTCAGCACACACTAACAATCCCACACACAGAGCACTCACTGACTCTCCCACATACTCAGTTCACACTGTCACTCCCACACACACATCAAACACTGACACTCCCACACACTCAGCTCAGACTGACACACACGCAGACTCAGCTCACACTGACATTCACACACATTCAGTTCATACTGACACTCCCACACACTCAGCTCACACGAACACTCCCACACACTCAGCTCACACTGACACTCCCACACACTCAGTTTGTACAGACATTCCCACACAATCAGCTCAAACGAACACTCCCACACACTCAGCTCACACTGACACTCCCACACACGCATCACACACTCTAACTCGCACACACTCAGCTCACACTGACACTCCCACATATTCAGTTCGTACTGACAATCCCGCACACTCAGCACACAGACATTCCCTCACACACAGCACACACTGACACTCCCACACACTCAGCACACATTGACGCTCCCACACACTCAGCTCACACTGACACTCCCACACACTCAGCACACACTGAGGTTCCCACACACTCAGCTCACACTGACACTCCCACATATTCAGTTCGAACTGACACTCCCACACACTCAGCACACAGACATTCCCACACACTCAGCACACACTGACGCTCCCACACACACAGCACACACTGAAACTCCCACACACTCAGCACACACTGAGGTTCCCACACACTCAGCTCACACTGACACTCCCACACACTCAGTACACAGACATTCCCACACACTCAGCACACACTGAAACTCCAACACACTCAGCACACACTGACGCTCCCACACACTCAGCCCACACTGACACTCCCACACACTCAGCACTCACTGACACTCCCACACACTCAGCTCACACTGACACTCCCACACACTCAGCACACACTGACAATCCAACACAATCAGCACACACTGACACTCCCACACACTCAGCTCACACTGGCAATCCAACACACTCAGCACACACTGACAATCCAACACACTCAGCACACAGTGACACTCCCACACACTCAGCTCACACTGGCAATCCCACACATTCAGCTCACACTGACACTCCCACACACTCAGCTCACACTGACATTCACACACACTCAGTTCGTACTGACACACCCTCACACTCAGCTCACACTGACTTTCACACTCACTGAGTTAGTACTGACCCTCGCGCACACTCAACACACACTGACTTTCCCACACACTCAACACACACTGACACTCCCAACACTCAGCTCACACTGACTTTCCCACACACTCATCACACACTGACACTCCCACACACTCTATTCATGCTGACACTCCCACACACTCAGCTCACACTGACATTCACACACATTCAGTCCATACTGACACTCCCACATACTCAGCTCACACTGACACTCCCACACACTCAGCCCACACTGACATTCACACACATTCAGTTCATACTGACACTCCCACATACTCAGCTCACACTGACACTCACACACACTCTGCACACACTGACAATCCCACACACTCAGCTCACACTGACACTCCCACACACTCAGCTCACACTGGCCAACACACCAGGTCGCAATGACACTGCCACATACTCAGCACACACTGACTTTCCCACATACTCAGTTCACACTGACACTCCCACACACTCTGCACACACTGACAATCCCACACACTCAGCTCACACTGACACTCCCACACACTCAGCTCACACTGGCAATCCCACACACTCAGCACACACTTACACCCCCACACACTCTGCACACACTGACACTCCCACACACACAGTACACACTGACACACCCTCGCACTCAGCACACACTGACACTATCACACACCCAGCACACACTGACACTCACACACACTCAGCTCTACACTGACACTCCCAGACACACAGCAAACACTGACACTCCCACACACTCAGCTCACACTGACACTCCCACACACTCAGCACACAATGACACTCCCACACACTCAGCGCGCACTGACACTCCCACACACTCAGTTCACACTGACACTCCCACACACTCAGCACTCACTGACACTCCCACACACTCAGCTCACACTGACACTCCCACACACTCAGCACACACTGACAATCCAACACACCAGGTCGCACTGACACTCCCACACACTCAGCTCACACTGGCAATCCCACACACTCAGCACACACTGACACTCCCACACACTCAGTTTGTACTGACACTCCCACACACTCAGCTCACACTAACACTCCCACACTCTCAGCACACACTGGCAATCCCACACACTCAGGTCACACTGACACTCCCACACACTCAGTTCGTACTGACACTCCCACACACTCAGCTTACACTGACACTACCTCACACCGAGCACACACTGACACTCCAACACACTCAGCTCAAACTGACACTCCCACACACACAGCAAACACTGACACTCCCACACACTCAGCACACACTGACAATCCCACACACTGAGCACTCACTGACTCTCCCACACACTCAGTTCACACTGTCATTCCCACACACACATCAAACACTGACACTCCCACACACTCAGCTCAGACTGACACACACGCACACTCAGCTCACACTGACATTCACACACATTCAGTTCATACTGACACTCCCACACACTCTGCACACACTGACAATCCCACACACTCAGCTCACACTGACACTCCCACACACTCAGCTCACACTGGCAATCCCACACACTCAGCACACACTTACACCTCTACACACTCTGCACACACTGACACTCCCACACACACAGTACACACTGACACACCCTCGCACTCAGCACACACTGACACTACCACACACCCAGCACACACAGACACTCCCACACACTCAGCTCACACTGACACTCCCAGACACACAGCAAACACTGACACTTCCACACACTCAGCTCACACTGACACTCCCACACACTCAGCACACAATGACACTCCCACACACTCAGCGCGCACTGACACTCCCACACACTCAGTTCACACTGACACTCCCACACACTCAGCACTCACTGACACTCCCACACACTCAGCTCACACTGACACTCCCACACACTCAGCACACACTGACAATCCAACACACCAGGTCGCACTGACACTCCCACACACTCAGCTCACACTGGCAATCCCACACACTCAGCACACACTGACACTCCCACACACTCAGTTTGTACTGACACTCCTACACACTCAGCTCACACTGACACTCCCACACACTCAGCACACACTGGCAATCCCACACACTCAGGTCACACTGACACTCCCACACACTCAGTTCGTACTGACACTTCCACACACTTAGCTTACACTGACACTACCTCACACCGAGCACACACTGACACTCCCACACACTCAGCTCAAACTGACACTCCCACACACACAGCAAACACTGACTCCCACACACTCAGCTCACACTGACATTCCCACACACTCAGCACACACTGACAATCCCACACACTGAGCACTCACTGACTCTCCCACACACTCAGTTCACACTGTCATTCCCACACACACATCAAACACTGACACTCCCACACACTCAGCTCAGACTGACACACACGCACACTCAGCTCACACTGACATTCACACACATTCAGTTCATACTGACACTCCCACACACTCAGCTCACACGAACACTCTCACACACTCAGCTTACACTGACACTCCCACACACTCAGTTTGTACTGACACTCCCACACACTCAGCTCACACTGACGCTCCCACACACTCAGCACACACTGACGCTCCCACACACTCAGCCCACACTGATACTCACACACACTCAGCACTCACTGACACTCCAACACACTCAGCACACACTGCCAATCCCACACACTCAGCAGACACTGACACTCCCACACACAGTTCGTACTGACACTCCCACACACACAGCTCACACTGACACTCCCACACACTCAGCTCACACTGACACTCCCACACACTCAGCTTACACTGACACTACCTCACACCCAGCACACACTGACACTCCCACACACTCAGCTCACACTGACACTCCCACACACACAGCAAACACTGACACTCCCACACACTCAGCACACACTGACACTCCCACACACTCAGCGCGCACTGACAATCCCACACATTCAGCTCACACTGACATTCATACACATTCAGTTCATACTGACACTCCCACATCCTCAGCTCACACTAACACTCCCACTCACTCAGCACAAACTGACACTCCCACACACTCAGCTCAGACTGACACACCCGCACACTCAGCTCACACTGACATTCACACACATTCAGTTCATACTGACACTCCCACATCCTCAGCTCACACTGACACTCCCACACACTCAGCTCACACTGACATTCACACACATTCAGTTCATATTGACACTCCCACATCCTCAGCTCACACTGACACGCCCACACACTCAGCACACACTGATACTCCCACACACTCAGCTCGAACGGACACTCCCACACACTCAGCACACACTGACATTCCCACACACTCAGCTCACACAGAGGCTCCCACACAATCAGCTCACACTGACACTCCCACACACTCAGCACACACTGACACTCCCACACACTCAGCTCAGACTGACACACCCTCGCACTCAGCACTCACTGACACTCCCACACTCTCAGTTCACACTGACACTCCCGCACATTCCCACACACTCAGCACTCACTGACACTCCAACACACTCAGCACACACTGCCAATCCCACACACTCAGCAGACACTGACACTCCCACACACAGTTCGTACTGACACTCCCACACACTCAGCTCACACTGACACTCCCACACACTCAGCTTACACTGACACTACCTCACACCCAGCACACACTGACACTCCCACACACTCAGCTCACACTGACACTCCCACACACACAGCAAACACTGACACTCCCACACACTCAGCACACACTGACACTCCCACACACTCAGCGCGCACTGACAATCCCACACATTCAGCTCACACTGACATTCATACACATTCAGTTCATACTGACACTCCCACATCCTCAGCTCACACTGACACTCCCACTCACTCAGCACAAACTGACACTCCCACACACTCAGCTCAGACTGACACACCCGCACACTCAGCTCACACTGACATTCACACACATTCAGTTCATACTGACACTCCCACATCCTCAGCTCACACTGACACTCCCACACACTCAGCTCACACTGACATTCACACACATTCAGTTCATATTGACACTCCCACATCCTCAGCTCACACTGACACGCCCACACACTCAGCACACACTGATACTCCCACACACTCAGCTCGAACGGACACTCCCACACACTCAGCACACACTGACATTCCCACACACTCAGCTCACACAGAGGCTCCCACACAATCAGCTCACACTGACACTCCCACACACTCAGCACACACTGACACTCCCACACACTCAGCTCAGACTGACACACCCTCGCACTCAGCACTCACTGACACTCCCACACTCTCAGTTCACACTGACACTCCCGCACATTCCCACACACTCAGCACACACTGACACTCCCACACACTCAGCTCACACTGACGCTCCCACACACTCAAGACACACTGACGTTCCCACACACACAGCTCACACTGACAATCCCACACACTCAGCACACACTGACAATCCCACACACACAGCTCACACTGACACACCCTCGCACTCAGCTCAGACTGACACACCCTCGCACTCAGCACTCACTGACACTCCCACACTCTCAGTTCACACTGACACTCCCACACACTCAGCACACACTGACATTCCCACACACTCAGCACACACTGACACTCCCACACACTCAGCTCACACTGACGCTCCCACACACTCAAGACACACTGACGTTCCCACACACACAGCTCACACTGACAATCCCACACACTCAGCACACACTGGCAATCCCACACACTCAGCACACACTGACACTTCCACACACTCAGCACACACTAACATTTCCACAAATTCAGCTCAGACTGACACACCCACACACACAGGTCACACTGACACTCCCACACACTCCGCTCACACTGACAATCCCACACACACAGCTCACACTGACACACCCTCGCACTCAGTTCACACTGGCGATCCCACAAACTCAGCACACACTGACACACCCTCGCACTCAGCACACACTGACGCTCCCACACACTCAGCACACACTGACATTCACACACATTCAGTCCATACTGACACTCCCACATACTCAGCTCACACTGACATTCACACACACTCTGTTCATGCTGACACTCCCACACACTCAGCTCACACTGACATTCACACACATTCAGTCCATACTGACACTCCCACATACTCAGCTCACACTGACACTCCCACACACTCAGCCCACACTGACATTCACACACATTCAGTTCATACTGACACTCCACATACTCAGCTCACACTGACACTCACACACACTCTGCACACACTGACAATCCCACACACTCAGCTCACACTGACACTCCCACACTGACACTCCCACACACTCAGCTCACACTGGCCAACACACCAGGTCGCAATGACACTGCCACATACTCAGCACACACTGACTTTCCCACACACTCAGTTCACACTGACACTCCCACACACTCTGCACACACTGACAATCCCACACACTCAGCTCACACTGACACTCCCACACACTCAGCTCACACTGGCAATCCCACACACTCAGCACACACTTACACCCCCACACACTCTGCACACACTGACACTCCCACACACACAGTACACACTGACACACCCTCGCACTCAGCACACACTGACACTACCACACACCCAGCACACACTGACACTCACACACACTCAGCTCAACACTGACACTCCCAGACACACAGCAAACACTGACACTCCCACACACTCAGCTCACACTGACACTCCCACACACTCAGCACACAATGACACTCCCACACACTCAGCGCGCACTGACACTCCCACACACTCAGTTCACACTGACACTCCCACACACTCAGCACTCACTGACACTCCCACACACACAGCTCACACTGACACTCCCACACACTCAGCACACACTGACAATCCAACACACCAGGTCGCACTGACACTCCCACACACTCAGCTCACACTGGCAATCCCACACACTCAGCACACACTGACACTCCCACACACTCAGTTTGTACTGACACTCCCACACACTCAGCTCACACTAACACTCCCACACTCTCAGCACACACTGGCAATCCCACACACTCAGGTCACACTGACACTCCCACACACTCAGTTCGTACTGACACTCCCACACACTCAGCTTACACTGACACTACCTCACACCGAGCACACACTGACACTCCAACACACTCAGCTCAAACTGACACTCCCACACACACAGCAAACACTGACACTCCCACACACTCAGCACATACTGACAATCCCACACACTGAGCACTCACTGACTCTCCCACACACTCAGTTCACACTGTCATTCCCACACACACATCAAACACTGACACTCCCACACACTCAGCTCAGACTGACACACACGCACACTCAGCTCACACTGACATTCACACACATTCAGTTCATACTGACACTCCCACACACTCTGCACACACTGACAATCCCACACACTCAGCTCACACAGACACTCCCACACACTCAGCTCACACTGGCAATCCCACACACTCAGCACACACTTACACCTCTACACACTCTGCACACACTGACACTCCCACACACACAGTACACACTGACACACCCTCGCACTCAGCACACACTGACACTACCACACACCCAGCACACACAGACACTCCCACACACTCAGCTCACACTGACACTCCCAGACACACAGCAAACACTGACACTTCCACACACTCAGCTCACACTGACACTCCCACACACTCAGCACACAATGACACTCCCACACACTCAGCGCGCACTGACACTCCCACACACTCAGTTCACACTGACACTCCCACACACTCAGCACTCACTGACACTCCCACATACTCAGCTCACACTGACACTCCCACACACTCAGCACACACTGACAATCCAACACACCAGGTCGCACTGACACTCCCACACACTCAGCTCACACTGGCAATCCCACACACTCAGCACACACTGACACTCCCACACACTCAGTTTGTACTGACACTCCTACACACTCAGCTCACACTGACACTCCCACACACTCAGCACACACTGGCAATCCCACACACTCAGGTCACACTGACACTCCCACACACTCAGTTCGTACTGACACTTCCACACACTTAGCTTACACTGACACTACCTCACACCGAGCACACACTGACACTCCCACACACTCAGCTCAAACTGACACTCCCACACACACAGCAAACACTGACTCCCACACACTCAGCTCACACTGACATTCCCACACACTCAGCACACACTGACAATCCCACACACTGAGCACTCACTGACTCTCCCACACACTCAGTTCACACTGTCATTCCCACACACACATCAAACACTGACACTCCCACACACTCAGCTCAGACTGACACACACGCACACTCAGCTCACACTGACATTCACACACATTCAGTTCATACTGACACTCCCACACACTCAGCTGACTCTGACACTCACACACTCAGCTTACACTGACACTCCCACACACTCAGTTTGTACTGACATTCCCACACACTCAGCTCACACTGACGCTCCCACACACTCAGCACACACTGACGCTCCCACACACTCAGCCCACACTGATACTCACACACACTCAGCACTCACTGACACTCCAACACACTCAGCACACACTGCCAATCCCACACACTCAGCAGACACTGACACTCCCACACACAGTTCGTACTGACACTCCCACACACACAGCTCACACTGACACTCCCACACACTCAGTTCGTACTGACACTCCCACACACTCAGCTTACACTGACACTACCTCACACCCAGCACACACTGACACTCCCACACACTCAGCTCACACTGACACTCCCACACACACAGCAAACACTGACACTCCCACACACTCAGCTCACACTGACATTCCCACACACTCAGCACTCACTGACAATCCCACACACAGAGCACTCACTGACTCTCCCACACACTCAGTACACAGTACACACTGTCACTCCCACACACTCATCACACACTGACACTCCCACACACTCAGTTCAGACTGACACACACTCACACTCAGCTCACACTGACATTCACACACATTCAGTTCACACTGACACTCCCACACACTCAGCTCACACTGACATTCACACATACTCAGTTCGTACTGACACACCCTCACACTCAGCTTACACTGACACTACCTCACACCGAGCACACACTGACACTCCAACACACTCAGCTCAAACTGACACTCCCACACACACAGCAAACACTGACACTCCCACACACTCAGCACACACTGACAATCCCACACACTGAGCACTCACTGACTCTCCCACACACTCAGTTCACACTGTCATTCCCACACACACATCAAACACTGACACTCCCACACACTCAGCTCAGACTGACACACACGCACACTCAGCTCACACTGACATTCACACACATTCAGTTCATACTGACACTCCCACACACTCAGCTCACACTGACAATCCCACACACTCAGCTCACACTGACACTCCCACACACTCAGCTCACACTGGCAATCCCACACACTCAGCACACACTTACACCTCTACACACTCTGCACACACTGACACTCCCACACACAGTACACACTGACACACCCTCGCACTCAGCACACACTGACACTACCACACACCCAGCACACACAGACACTCCCACACACTCAGCTCACACTGACACTCCCAGACACACAGCAAACACTGACACTTCCACACACTCAGCTCACACTGACACTCCCACACACTCAGCACACAATGACACTCCCACACACTCAGCGCACACTGACACTCCCACACACTCAGTTCACACTGACACTCCCACACACTCAGCACTCACTGACACTCCCACACACTCAGCTCACACTGACACTCCCACACACTCAGCACACACTGACAATCCAACACACCAGGTCGCACTGACACTCCCACACACTCAGCACTCACTGACACTCCCACACACTCATCACACACTGACACTCCCACACACTCAGTTCAGACTGACACACACGCACACTCAGCTCACACTGACATTCACACACATTCAGTTCACACTGACACTCCCACACACTCAGCTCACACTGACATTCACACATACTCAGTTCGTACTGACACACCCTCACACTCAGCTCACACTGACATTCACACACATTCAGTTCGTACTGACACACCCACACACTCAGCTCACACTGACATTCACACGCACTGAGTTCGTACTGACCCTCGCACACACTCAACACACACTGACATTCCCACACACTCAACACACACTGACACTCCCACACACTCAGCTCACACTGACTTTCCCACACACTGAGTTCGCACTGACACTCCCACTCACTCAGCGCATACTGATACTCCCACACACTCAGCTCACACTGACTTTCCCTTACACTAATCACACACTGACACTCCCACACACTCTGTTCATGCTGACACTCCCACACACTCAGCTCACACTGACATTCACACACATTCATTTCATACTGACACTACCACATACTCAGCTCACACTGACACTCACACACATTCAGCTTGAACTGACACTCCCACACACTCAGCACAACTGACATTCCCACACACTCAGCTCACACAGACGCTCCCACACAATCATCTCACACTGCCACTCCCACACACTCAGCACACACTGACATACACATACATTCAGTATAGACTGACATTCCCGCACACTCAGCACACACTGAGGTTCCCACACACTCAGTTCACACTGACACTCACACACACTCTGCACACACTGACACTCCCACACACTCAGCTCACACTGGCAATCCCACAAACTCAGCACACACTTACACTCCCACACACTCAGTTCGTACTGACACTCCCACACACTCAGCTCACACAGGCACTCCCACACACACAGTACACACTGATACACCCTCGCACTCAGCACACACTGACGCTCCCACACACTCAGCTCACAGTGACACTCCCACACACTCAGCTCACACTGGCAATCCCACACACTCAGCACACCCTGACACTCCCACCCACTCAGTTCGTACTGACACTCAGTACACACTGACACACCCTCGCACTCAGCACACACGGACATTCCCACACACTCAGCTCACACAGACGCTCCCACACAATCAGCTCACACTGACATCACACACACTCAGCACACACTGACATTCACACACACTCAGCACACACTGACACTCCCACACACTCAGCTCACACTGACGCTCCCACACACTCAGCTCACAGTGACACTCCCACACACTCAGCTCACACTGGCAATCCCACACACTCAGCACACCCTGACACTCCCACCCACTCAGTTCGTACTGACACTCAGTACACACTGACACACCCTCGCACTCAGCACACACGGACATTCCCACACACTCAGCTCACACAGACGCTCCCACACAATCAGCTCACACTGACATCACACACACTCAGCACACACTGACATTCACACACACTCAGCACACACTGACACTCCCACACACTCAGCTCACACTGACACTCCCACACAATCAGCTCACACTGACACTCCCACACACTCAGCTCACACTGACACTCCCACACACTCAGCTCACACAGACGCTCCCACACAATCAGCTCACATTGACACTCCCACACACTCAGCACAAACTGACATACACAAACATTCAGTATACACTGACACTCCCACAGACTCAGCTCACACTGACACTCCCACACACTCAGCTCACACTAACAATCCCACACACTCAGCACAGACTGACATTCACACACACTCAGCTCATACTGACACTTCCAAACACTCAGCACATTCTGACACTCCCACACACTCAGCACACACTGACATTCAGACACACTCAGTTCGTACTGACACTCCCACACATTCAGTTCGTACAGACACTCCCACACACTCAGTTCGTACAGACACTCCCACACACTCAGTTCACACACATTCAGCTCACACTGATACTCTTGCACCCTCAGCTCACACTAACTCTACCACACAGTCAGCTCACACTGACATTCCCACACACTCAGCACACACTGACATTCACACACACTCAGCTCATACTGACACACGCACACACTTAGCTCACACTAACACTCCCACATACTCAGCTCACACTGACACTCCCAAACACTGCACACACTGACAGTCCAACACCCTCAGCTCACACTGAAACTCCCACACACTCGGCAAACATTGACACTCCCACACACTCACCTCACACTAACAATCCCACACACTCAGCACACACTGACACTCCCACACACTCAGCTCACACTGACATTCCCACACACTCAGCTTGAACTGACACTCCCACACATTCAGCACACACTGACATTCCCACACACTCAGCTCACACAGACGCTCCCACACAATCAGCTCACACTGACATCACACACACTCAGCACACACTGACATTCACACACACTCAGCTCACACTGACACTCCCACACACTCAGCTCACACTGACACTCCCACACACTCACCTCACACTAACAATCCCACACACTCAGCACACACTGACATTCACACACACTCAGCTCACACTGACACTCACACACACTCAGCTTGAACTGACACTCCCACACACTCAGCACACACTGACATTCCCACACACTCAGCTCACACAGACGCTCCCACACAATCAGCTCACACTGACATCACACACACTCAGCACACACTGACATTCACACACACTCAGCACACACTGACACTCCCACACACTCAGCTCACACTGACACTCCCACACAATCAGCTCACACTGACACTCCCACACACTCAGCTCACACTGACACTCCCACACACTCAGCTCACACAGACGCTCCCACACAATCAGCTCACATTGACAATCCCACACACTCAGCACAAACTGACATACACAAGCATTCAGTATACACTGACACTCCCACAGACTCAGCTCACACTGACACTCCCACACACTCAGCTCACACTGACGCTCCCACACAATCAGCTCACACTGACACTCCCACACACTCAGCACAAACTGACATACACAAACATTCAGTACACACTGACACTCCCTCACACTCAGCTCACACAGACACTCCACACACTCAACACACACTTACACTCCCACACACTCTGCTCCCACTGACATTCACACACACTCAATTCGTACTGACACTCCCACACATTCAGTTCGTACTGACACTCAGTTCACACGCACTCAGCTCACACTGACACTCTTGCACACTCAGTTCACACTAACACTACCACACACTCAGCTCACACTGACACTCACACACACTCAGCACTCATTGATATTCACACAAACTCAGCTCACACTGGCACTCCCACACACTCAGCACACAGACATTCACACACACTCACCACACAGACACTCCCACACACTCACCACACAGATATTCCCACACACTCAGCACACACTGACACTCCCACACACTCAGCTCACTCTGACACTCCCACACACTCAGCACACAGACATTCCCACATACTCACCACACAGACACTCCCACACACTCACCACACAGACATTCCCACACACTCACCACACACTGACACTCCCACACACTCAGCTCACACTGACACTCCCACACACTCAGCATGCACTGACATTCCAACACACTCAGTACACACTGACACTCCCACACACTCAGCTGACACTGACACTCCCACACACTCAGCTCACATTAACAGTCCTTCACACTCAGCTCACACTGACTGACCCTCCACACACTCAGCACACACTGACACTCCCACACAGTCAGCACACACAGACACTCCCACACACTCAGTTCACACTGACACTCCCACACAGTCAGCTCACACTGACACTCCCACACACTCAGCACAAACTGACAGACACAAACATTCAGTACACACTGACACTCCCACACACTCAGCTCACACAGACGCTCCCACACAATCAGCTCACACTGACACTCCCACACACTCAGCACAAACTGACATACACAAACATTCAGTACACACTGACACTCCCACACACTCAGCTCACACAGACGCTCCCACACAATCAGCTCACACTGACACTCCCACACACTCTGCACAAACTGACATACACAAACATTCAGTACACACTGACACTCCTACACAGTCAGCTCACACTGACACTCCCACACACTCAGCACGCACTGACATTCCAACACACTCAGTGTACACTGACACTCCCACACTTTCAGCTGACACTGACACTCCCACACACTCAGCTCACAGTGACACTCCCACACTCTCAGTACACACTGACACTCCCACACACTCAGCTCACACTGACACTCACAAACACTCAGCTCACAGTGACACTCACACACACTCAGCACACACTGACATTCCAACACACTCAGCACACACTGACACGCCCACACACTCAGCACACACTGACATTCACACACACACAGCTCACACTGACAGTCCCACACACTCAGCGCACACTGACATTCACACACAATCAGCTCACACTGACACTCCCACACACTCAGCACACACTGACACTCACACACAATTAGCAAACACTGACACTCCCAAACACTCAGCTCACACTGACACTAATACACACTCAGCTCACACTGGCATTCACACATACTGAGTTCGCACTGACACTCCCACACACTCAGCACATGCTGACATTCCCGCAAACTCTGCAACACTGACACTCCCACACACTCAGCACACACTGCCACTCCCAAATACTCAGCACACACTGACATTCACACACTCAGCTCACACTGACACTCCCACACACTCAGCACACACTGACACTCACACACACTCAGCACACACTGACACTCACACACACTGACATTCACTGACACTCCCACAGACTCAGTTCGTACTGACACTCCCACACACTCAGCTGACTCTGACACTCCCACACACAGCACACACTGACACTCCCACACACTCAGTACACACTGACACTCCCACACACTCAGCTCACACTGGCACTAACACACACTCAGCTCACACTGGCACTAACATACACTCAGCTCACACTAACAATCCCACACACTCAGCACACACTGACATTCACACACACTCAGCTCATACTGACACTTCCAAACACTCAGCACATTCTGACACTCCCACACACTCAGCACACACTGACATTCAGACACACTCAGTTCGTACTGACACTCCCACACATTCAGTTCGTACAGGCACTCCCACACACTCAGTTCACACACATTCAGCTCACACTGATACTCTTGCACACTCAGCTCACACTAACTCTACCACACAGTCAGCTCACACTGACATTCCCACACACTCAGCACACACTGACATTCACACACACTCAGCTCATACTGACACACGCACACACTCAGCTCACACTAACACTCCCACATACTCAGCTCACACTGACACTCCCACACACTGCACACACTGACAGTCCAACACCCTCAGCTCACACTGAAACTCCCACACACTCGGCAAACATTGACACTCCCACACACTCACCACACTGACACTCCCACACACTCAGCACACACTGACACTCACACACACTCAGCACACACTGACACTCACACACACTGACATTCACTGACACTCCCACAGACTCAGTTCGTACTGACACTCCCACACACTCAGCTGACTCTGACACTCCCACACACAGCTCACACTGACACTCCCACACACTCAGCTGACTCTGACACTCACACACTCAGCTTACACTGACACTCCCACACACTCAGTTTGTACTGACATTCCCACACACTCAGCACACACTGACGCTCCCACACATTCAGCCCACACTGATACTCACACACACTCAGCACTCACTGACACTCCAACACACTCAGCACACACTGCCAATCCCACACACTCAGCAGACACTGACACTCCCACACACAGTTCGTACTGACACTCCCACACACACAGCTCACACTGACACTCCCACACACTCAGTTCGTACTGACACTCCCACACACTCAGTTCGTACTGACACTCCCACACACTCAGCTTACACTGACACTACCTCACACCCAGCACACACTGACACTCCCACACACTCAGCTCACACTGACACTCCCACACACACAGCAAACACTGACACTCCCACACACTCAGCTCACACTGACATTCCCACACACTCAGCACTCACTGACAATCCCACACACAGAGCACTCACTGACTCTCCCACACACTCAGTACACAGTACACACTGTCACTCCCACACACTCATCACACACTGACACTCCCACACACTCAGTTCAGACTGACACACACGCACACTCAGCTCACACTGACATTCACACACATTCAGTTCACACTGACACTCCCACACACTCAGCTCACACTGACATTCACACATACTCAGTTCGTACTGACACACCCTCACACTCAGCTTACACTGACACTACCTCACACCGAGCACACACTGACACTCCAACACACTCAGCTCAAACTGACACTCCCACACACACAGCAAACACTGACACTCCCACACACTCAGCACACACTGACAATCCCACACACTGAGCACTCACTGACTCTCCCACACACTCAGTTCACACTGTCATTCCCACACACACATCAAACACTGACACTCCCACACACTCAGCTCAGACTGACACACACGCACACTCAGCTCACACTGACATTCACACACATTCAGTTCATACTGACACTCCCACACACTCAGCTCACACTGACAATCCCACACACTCAGCTCACACTGACACTCCCACACACTCAGCTCACACTGGCAATCCCACACACTCAGCACACACTTACACCTCTACACACTCTGCACACACTGACACTCCCACACACAGTACACACTGACACACCCTCGCACTCAGCACACACTGACACTACCACACACCCAGCACACACAGACACTCCCACACACTCAGCTCACACTGACACTCCCAGACACACAGCAAACACTGACACTTCCACACACTCAGCTCACACTGACACTCCCACACACTCAGCACACAATGACACTCCCACACACTCAGCGCGCACTGACACTCCCACACACTCAGTTCACACTGACACTCCCACACACTCAGCACTCACTGACACTCCCACACACTCAGCTCACACTGACACTCCCACACACTCAGCACACACTGACAATCCAACACACCAGGTCGCACTGACACTCCCACACACTCAGCACTCACTGACACTCCCACACACTCATCACACACTGACACTCCCACACACTCAGTTCAGACTGACACACACGCACACTCAGCTCACACTGACATTCACACACATTCAGTTCACACTGACACTCCCACACACACAGCTCACACTGACACTCCCACACACTCAGTTCGTACTGACACTCCCACACACTCAGTTCGTACTGACACTCCCACACACTCAGCTTACACTGACACTACCTCACACCCAGCACACACTGACACTCCCACACACTCAGTTCGTACAGACACTCCCACACACTCAGTTCACACACATTCAGCTCACACTGATACTCTTGCACCCTCAGCTCACACTAACTCTACCACACAGTCAGCTCACACTGACATTCCCACACACTCAGCACACACTGACATTCACACACACTCAGCTCATACTGACACACGCACACACTCAGCTCACACTAACACTCCCACATACTCAGCTCACACTGACACTCCCACACACTGCACACACTGACAGTCCAACACCCTCAGCTCACACTGAAACTCCCACACACTCGGCAAACATTGACACTCCCACACACTCACCACACTGACACTCCCACACACTCAGCACACACTGACACTCACACACACTCAGCACACACTGACACTCACACACACTGACATTCACTGACACTCCCACAGACTCAGTTCGTACTGACACTCCCACACACTCAGCTGACTCTGACACTCACACACTCAGCTTACACTGACACTCCCACACACTCAGTTTGTACTGACATTCCCACACACTCAGCTCACACTGACGCTCCCACACACTCAGCACACACTGATACTCACACACACTCAGCACTCACTGACACTCCAACACACTCAGCACACACTGCCAATCCCACACACTCAGCAGACACTGACACTCCCACACACAGTTCGTACTGACACTCCCACACACACATCTCACACTGACACTCCCACACACTCAGTTCGTACTGACACTCCCACACACTCAGTTCGTACTGACACTCCCACACACTCAGCTTACACTGACACTACCTCACACCCAGCACACACTGACACTCCCACACACTCAGCTCACACTGACACTCCCACACACACAGCAAACACTGACACTCCCACACACTCAGCTCACACTGACATTCCCACACACTCAGCACTCACTGACAATCCCACACACAGAGCACTCACTGACTCTCCCACACACTCAGTACACAGTACACACTGTCACTCCCACACACTCATCACACACTGACACTCCCACACACTCAGTTCAGACTGACACACACGCACACTCAGCTCACACTGACATTCACACACATTCAGTTCACACTGACACTCCCACACACTCAGCTCACACTGACATTCACACATACTCAGTTCGTACTGACACACCCTCACACTCAGCTTACACTGACACTACCTCACACCGAGCACACACTGACACTCCAACACACTCAGCTCAAACTGACACTCCCACACACACAGCAAACACTGACACTCCCACACACTCAGCACACACTGACAATCCCACACACTGAGCACTCACTGACTCTCCCACACACTCAGTTCACACTGTCATTCCCACACACACATCAAACACTGACACTCCCACACATTCAGCTCAGACTGACACACACGCACACTCAGCTCACACTGACATTCACACACATTCAGTTCATACTGACACTCCCACACACTCAGCTCACACTGACAATCCCACACACTCAGCTCACACTGACACTCCCACACACTCAGCTCACACTGGCAATCCCACACACTCAGCACACACTTACACCTCTACACACTCTGCACACACTGACACTCCCACACACAGTACACACTGACACACCCTCGCACTCAGCACACACTGACACTACCACACACCCAGCACACACAGACACTCCCACACACTCAGCTCACACTGACACTCCCAGACACACAGCAAACACTGACACTTCCACACACTCAGCTCACACTGACACTCCCACACACTCAGCACACAATGACACTCCCACACACTCAGCGCGCACTGACACTCCCACACACTCAGTTCACACTGACACTCCCACACACTCAGCACTCACTGACACTCCCACACACTCAGCTCACACTGACACTCCCACACACTCAGCACACACTGACAATCCAACACACCAGGTCGCACTGACACTCCCACACACTCAGCACTCACTGACACTCCCACACACTCATCACACACTGACACTCCCACACACTCAGTTCAGACTGACACACACGCACACTCAGCTCACACTGACATTCACACACATTCAGTTCACACTGACACTCCCACACACACAGCTCACACTGACACTCCCACACACTCAGTTCGTACTGACACTCCCACACACTCAGTTCGTACTGACACTCCCACACACTCAGCTTACACTGACACTACCTCACACCCAGCACACACTGACACTCCCACACACTCAGCTCACACTGACACTCCCACACACACAGCAAACACTGACACTCCCACACACTCAGCTCACACTGACATTCCCACACACTCAGCACTCACTGACAATCCCACACACAGAGCACTCACTGACTCTCCCACACACTCAGTACACAGTACACACTGTCACTCCCACACACTCATCACACACTGACACTCCCACACACTCAGTTCAGACTGACACACACGCACACTCAGCTCACACTGACATTCACACACATTCAGTTCACACTGACACTCCCACACACTCAGCTCACACTGACATTCACACATACTCAGTTCGTACTGACACACCCTCACACTCAGCTTACACTGACACTACCTCACACCGAGCACACACTGACACTCCAACACACTCAGCTCAAACTGACACTCCCACACACACAGCAAACACTGACACTCCCACACACTCAGCACACACTGACAATCCCACACACTGAGCACTCACTGACTCTCCCACACACTCAGTTCACACTGTCATTCCCACACACACATCAAACACTGACACTCCCACACACTCAGCTCAGACTGACACACACGCACACTCAGCTCACACTGACATTCACACACATTCAGTTCATACTGACACTCCCACACACTCAGCTCACACTGACAATCCCACACACTCAGCTCACACTGACACTCCCACACACTCAGCTCACACTGGCAATCCCACACACTCAGCACACACTTACACCTCTACACACTCTGCACACACTGACACTCCCACACACAGTACACACTGACACACCCTCGCACTCAGCACACACTGACACTACCACACACCCAGCACACACAGACACTCCCACACACTCAGCTCACACTGACACTCCCAGACACACAGCAAACACTGACACTTCCACACACTCAGCTCACACTGACACTCCCACACACTCAGCACACAATGACACTCCCACACACTCAGCGCGCACTGACACTCCCACACACTCAGTTCACACTGACACTCCCACACACTCAGCACTCACTGACACTCCCACACACTCAGCTCACACTGACACTCCCACACACTCAGCACACACTGACAATCCAACACACCAGGTCGCACTGACACTCCCACACACTCAGCACTCACTGACACTCCCACACACTCATCACACACTGACACTCCCACACACTCAGTTCAGACTGACACACACGCACACTCAGCTCACACTGACATTCACGCACATTCAGTTCACACTGACACTCCCACACACTCAGCTCACACTGACATTCACACATACTCAGTTCGTACTGACACACCCTCACACTCAGCTCACACTGACATTCACACACATTCAGTTCTTACTGACACACCCACACACTCAGCTCACACTGACATTCACACGCACTGAGTTCGTACTGACCCTCGCACGCACTCAACACACACTGACATTCCCACACACTCAACACACACTGACACTCCCACACACTCAGCTCACACTGACTTTCCCACACACTGAGTTCGCACTGACACTCCCACTCACTCAGCGCATACTGATACTCCCACACACTCAGCTCACACTGACTTTCCCACACACTAATCACACACTGACACTCCCACACACTCTGTTCATGCTGACACTCCCACACACTCAGCTCACACTGACATTCACACACATTCGGTTCATACTGACACTACCACATACTCAGCTCACACTGACACTCACACACATTCAGCTTGAACTGACACTCCCACACACTCAGCACAACTGACATTCCCACACACTCAGCTCACACAGACGCTCCCACACAATCATCTCACACTGCCACTCCCACACACTCAGCACACACTGACATACACATACATTCAGTATAGACTGACATTCCCGCACACTCAGCACACACTGAGGTTCCCACACACTCAGTTCACACTGACACTCACACACACTCTGCACACACTGACACTCCCACACACTCAGCTCACACTGGCAATCCCACAAACTCAGCACACACTTACACTCCCACACACTCAGTTCGTACTGACACTCCCACACACTCAGCTCACACAGGCACTCCCACACATACAGTACACACTGATACACCCTCGCACTCAGCACACACTGACGCTCCCACACACTCAGCACACACTGACACTCCCACACACTCAGCTCACACTGACGCTCCCACACACTCAGCTCACAGTGACACTCCCACACACTCAGCTCACACTGGCAATCCCACACACTCAGCACACCCTGACACTCCCACCCACTCAGTTCGTACTGACACTCAGTACACACTGACACACCCTCGCACTCAGCACACACGGACATTCCCACACACTCAGCTCACACAGACGCTCCCACACAATCAGCTCACACTGACATCACACACACTCAGCACACACTGACATTCACACACACTCAGCACACACTGACACTCCCACACACTCAGCTCACACTGACACTCCCACACAATCAGCTCACACTGACACTCCCACACACTCAGCTCACACTGACACTCCCACACACTCAGCTCACACAGACGCTCCCACACAATCAGCTCACATTGACACTCCCACACACTCAGCACAAACTGACATACACAAACATTCAGTATACACTGACACTCCCACAGACTCAGCTCACACTGACACTCCCACACACTCAGCTCACACTAACAATCCCACACACTCAGCACAGACTGACATTCACACACACTCAGCTCATACTGACACTTCCAAACACTCAGCACATTCTGACACTCCCACACACTCAGCACACACTGACATTCAGACACACTCAGTTCGTACTGACACTCCCACACATTCAGTTCGTACAGACACTCCCACACACTCAGTTCGTACAGACACTCCCACACACTCAGTTCACACACATTCAGCTCACACTGATACTCTTGCACCCTCAGCTCACACTAACTCTACCACACAGTCAGCTCACACTGACATTCCCACACACTCAGCACACACTGACATTCACACACACTCAGCTCATACTGACACACGCACACACTCAGCTCACACTAACACTCCCACATACTCAGCTCACACTGACACTCCCAAACACTGCACACACTGACAGTCCAACACCCTCAGCTCACACTGAAACTCCCACACACTCGGCAAACATTGACACTCCCACACACTCACCTCACACTAACAATCCCACACACTCAGCACACACTGACACTCCCACACACTCAGCTCACACTGACATTCCCACACACTCAGCTTGAACTGACACTCCCACACATTCAGCACACACTGACATTCCCACACACTCAGCTCACACAGACGCTCCCACACAATCAGCTCACACTGACATCACACACACTCAGCACACACTGACATTCACACACACTCAGCTCACACTGACACTCCCACACACTCAGCTCACACTGACACTCCCACACACTCACCTCACACTAACAATCCCACACACTCAGCACACACTGACATTCACACACACTCAGCTCACACTGACACTCACACACACTCAGCTTGAACTGACACTCCCACACACTCAGCACACACTGACATTCCCACACACTCAGCTCACACAGACGCTCCCACACAATCAGCTCACACTGACATCACACACACTCAGCACACACTGACATTCACACACACTCAGCACACACTGACACTCCCACACACTCAGCTCACACTGACACTCCCACACAATCAGCTCACACTGACACTCCCACACACTCAGCTCACACTGACACTCCCACACACTCAGCTCACACAGACGCTCCCACACAATCAGCTCACATTGACAATCCCACACACTCAGCACAAACTGACATACACAAGCATTCAGTATACACTGACACTCCCACAGACTCAGCTCACACTGACACTCCCACACACTCAGCTCACACTGACGCTCCCACACAATCAGCTCACACTGACACTCCCACACACTCAGCACAAACTGACATACACAAACATTCAGTACACACTGACACTCCCTCACACTCAGCTCACACAGACACTCCACACACTCAACACACACTTACACTCCCACACACTCTGCTCCCACTGACATTCACACACACTCAATTCGTACTGACACTCCCACACATTCAGTTCGTACTGACACTCAGTTCACACGCACTCAGCTCACACTGACACTCTTGCACACTCAGTTCACACTAACACTACCACACACTCAGCTCACACTGACACTCACACACACTCAGCACTCATTGATATTCACACAAACTCAGCTCACACTGGCACTCCCACACACTCAGCACACAGACATTCACACACACTCACCACACAGACACTCCCACACACTCACCACACAGATATTCCCACACACTCAGCACACACTGACACTCCCACACACTCAGCTCACTCTGACACTCCCACACACTCAGCACACAGACATTCCCACATACTCACCACACAGACACTCCCACACACTCACCACACAGACATTCCCACACACTCACCACACACAGACACTCCCACACACTCAGCTCACACTGACACTCCCACACACTCAGCATGCACTGACATTCCAACACACTCAGTACACACTGACACTCCCACACACTCAGCTGACACTGACACTCCCACACACTCAGCTCACATTAACAGTCCTTCACACTCAGCTCACACTGACTGACCCTCCACACACTCAGCACACACTGACACTCCCACACAGTCAGCACACACAGACACTCCCACACACTCAGTTCACACTGACACTCCCACACAGTCAGCTCACACTGACACTCCCACACACTCAGCACAAACTGACAGACACAAACATTCAGTACACACTGACACTCCCACACACTCAGCTCACACAGACGCTCCCACACAATCAGCTCACACTGACACTCCCACACAATCAGCACAAACTGACATACACAAACATTCAGTACACACTGACACTCCCACACACTCAGCTCACACAGACGCTCCCACACAATCAGCTCACACTGACACTCCCACACACTCTGCACAAACTGACATACACAAACATTCAGTACACACTGACACTCCTACACAGTCAGCTCACACTGACACTCCCACACACTCAGCACGCACTGACATTCCAACACACTCAGTGTACACTGACACTCCCACACTTTCAGCTGACACTGACACTCCCACACACTCAGCTCACAGTGACACTCCCACACTCTCAGTACACACTGACACTCCCACACACTCAGCTCACACTGACACTCACAAACACTCAGCTCACAGTGACACTCACACACACTCAGCACACACTGACATTCCAACACACTCAGCACACACTGACACGCCCACACACTCAGCACACACTGACATTCACACACACACAGCTCACACTGACAGTCCCACACACTCAGCGCACACTGACATTCACACACAATCAGCTCACACTGACACTCCCACACACTCAGCACACACTGACACTCACACACAATTAGCAAACACTGACACTCCCAAACACTCAGCTCACACTGACACTAATACACACTCAGCTCACACTGGCATTCACACATACTGAGTTCGCACTGACACTCCCACACACTCAGCACATGCTGACATTCCCGCAAACTCTGCAACACTGACACTCCCACACACTCAGCACACACTGCCACTCCCAAATACTCAGCACACACTGACATTCACACACTCAGCTCACACTGACACTCCCACACACTCAGCACACACTGACACTCACACACACTCAGCACACACTGACACTCACACACACTGACATTCACTGACACTCCCACAGACTCAGTTCGTACTGACACTCCCACACACTCAGCTGACTCTGACACTCCCACACACAGCACACACTGACACTCCCACACACTCAGTACACACTGACACTCCCACACACTCAGCTCACACTGGCACTAACACACACTCAGCTCACACTGGCACTAACATACACTCAGCTCACACTAACAATCCCACACACTCAGCACACACTGACATTCACACACACTCAGCTCATACTGACACTTCCAAACACTCAGCACATTCTGACACTCCCACACACTCAGCACACACTGACATTCAGACACACTCAGTTCGTACTGACACTCCCACACATTCAGTTCGTACAGGCACTCCCACACACTCAGTTCACACACATTCAGCTCACACTGATACTCTTGCACACTCAGCTCACACTAACTCTACCACACAGTCAGCTCACACTGACATTCCCACACACTCAGCACACACTGACATTCACACACACTCAGCTCATACTGACACACGCACACACTCAGCTCACACTAACACTCCCACATACTCAGCTCACACTGACACTCCCACACACTGCACACACTGACAGTCCAACACCCTCAGCTCACACTGAAACTCCCACACACTCGGCAAACATTGACACTCCCACACACTCAGCACACACTGACACTCACACACACTCAGCACACACTGACACTCACACACACTGACATTCACTGACACTCCCACAGACTCAGTTCGTACTGACACTCCCACACACTCAGCTGACTCTGACACTCCCACACACAGCACACACTGACACTCCCACACACTCAGTACACACTGACACTCCCACACACTCAGCTCACACTGGCACTAACACACACTCAGCTCACACTGGCACTAACACACACTCAGCTCACACTAACAATCCCACACACTCAGCACACACTGACATTCAGACACACTCAGTTCGTACTGACACTCCCACACATTCAGTTCGTACAGACACTCCCACACACTCAGTTCGTACAGACACTCCCACACACTCAGTTCACACACATTCAGCTCACACTGATACTCTTGCACCCTCAGCTCACACTAACTCTACCACACAGTCAGCTCACACTGACATTCCCACACACTCAGCACACACTGACATTCACACACACTCAGCTCATACTGACACACGCACACACTCAGCTCACACTAACACTCCCACATACTCAGCTCACACTGACACTCCCAAACACTGCACACACTGACAGTCCAACACCCTCAGCTCACACTGAAACTCCCACACACTCGGCAAACATTGACACTCCCACACACTCACCTCACACTAACACTCCCACACACTCAGCACACACTGACACTCCCACACACTCAGCTCACACTGACATTCCCACACACTCAGCTTGAACTGACACTCCCACACACTCAGCACACACTGACATTCCCACACACTCAGCTCACACAGACGCTCCCACACAATCAGCTCACACTGACATCACACACACTCAGCACACACTGACATTCACACACACTCAGCTCACACTGACACTCCCACACACTCAGCTCACACTGACACTCCCACACACTCACCTCACACTAACAATCCCACACACTCAGCACACACTGACATTCACACACACTCAGCTCACACTGACACTCACACACACTCAGCTTGAACTGACACTCCCACACACTCAGCACACACTGACATTCCCACACACTCAGCTCACACAGACGCTCCCACACAATCAGCTCACACTGACATCACACACACTCAGCACACACTGACATTCACACACACTCAGCACACACTGACACTCCCACACACTCAGCTCACACTGACACTCCCACACAATCAGCTCACACTGACACTCCCACACACTCAGCTCACACTGACACTCCCACACACTCAGCTCACACAGACGCTCCCACACAATCAGCTCACATTGACACTCCCACACACTCAGCACAAACTGACATACACAAACATTCAGTATACACTGACACTCCCACAGACTCAGCTCACACTGACACTCCCACACACTCAGCTCACACTGACGCTCCCACACAATCAGCTCACACTGACACTCCCACACCCTCAGCACAAACTGACATACACAAACATTCAGTACACACTGACACTCCCTCACACTCAGCTCACACAGACACTCCACACACTCAACACACACTTACACTCCCACACACTCTGCTCCCACTGACATTCACACACACTCAATTCGTACTGACACTCCCACACATTCAGTTCGTACTGACACTCAGTTCACACGCACTCAGCTCACACTGACACTCTTGCACACTCAGTTCACACTAACACTACCACACACTCAGCTCACACTGACACTCACACACACTCAGCACTCATTGATATTCACACAAACTCAGCTCACACTGGCACTCCCACACACTCAGCACACAGACATTCACACACACTCAGCTCACTCTGACACTCCCACACACTCAGCACACAGACATTCCCACACACTCACCACACAGACACTCCCACACACTCACCACACAGATATTCCCACACACTCAGCACACACTGGCACTCCCACACACTCAGCTCACTCTGACACTCCCACACACTCAGCACACAGACATTCCCACATACTCACCACACAGACACTCCCACACACTCACCACACAGACATTCCCACACACTCACCACACACTGACACTCCCACACACTCAGCTCACACTGACACTCCCACACACTCAGCATGCACTGACATTCCAACACACTCAGTACACACTGACACTCCCACACACTCAGCTGACACTGACACTCCCACACACTCAGCTCACATTAACAGTCCTTCACACTCAGCTCACACTGACTGACACTCCACACACTCAGCACACACTGACACTCCCACACACTCAGCACAAACTGACATACACAAACATTCAGTATACACTAACACTCCCACAGACTCAGCTCACACAGACGCTCCCACACAATCAGCTCACACTGACACTCCCACACACTCAGCACAAACTGACATACACAAACATTCAGTACACACTGACACTCCCACACACTCAGCTCACACAGACGCTCCCACACAATCAGCTCACACTGACACTCCCACACACTCAGCACAAACTGACATACACAAACATTCAGTACACACTGACACTCCTACACAGTCAGCTCACACTGACACTCCCACACACTCAGCACACACTGACACTCCCACACACTCAGCTCACACTGACACTCCCACACACTCAGCACGCACTGACATTCCAACACACTCAGTGTACACTGGCACTCCCACACTTTCAGCTGACACTGACACTCCCACACACTCAGCTCACAGTGACACACCCACACTCTCAGTACACACTGACACTCCCACACACTCAGCTGACTCTGACACTCCCACACACAGCACACACTGACACTCCCACACACTCAGTACACACTGACACTCCCACACACTCAGCTCCCACTGGCACTAACACACACTCAGCTCACACTGGCACTAACAAACACTCAGCTCACCATAACAATCCCACACACTCAGCACAGACTGACATTCACACACACTCAGCTCATACTGACACTTCCAAACACTCAGCACATTCTGACACTCCCACACACTCAGCACACACTGACATTCAGACACACTCAGTTCGTACTGACACTCCCACACATTCAGTTCGTACAGACACTCCCACACACTCAGTTCGTACAGACACTCCCACACACTCAGTTCACACACATTCAGCTCACACTGATACTCTTGCACCCTCAGCTCACACTAACTCTACCACACAGTCAGCTCACACTGACATTCCCACACACTCAGCACACACTGACATTCACACACACTCAGCTCATACTGACACACGCACACACTCAGCTCACACTAACACTCCCACATACTCAGCTCACACTGACACTCCCAAACACTGCACACACTGACAGTCCAACACCCTCAGCTCACACTGAAACTCCCACACACTCGGCAAACATTGACACTCCCACACACTCACCTCACACTAACACTCCCACACACTCAGCACACACTGACACTCCCACACACTCAGCTCACACTGACATTCCCACACACTCAGCTTGAACTGACACTCCCACACACTCAGCACACACTGACATTCCCACACACTCAGCTCACACAGACGCTCCCACACAATCAGCTCACACTGACATCACACACACTCAGCACACACTGACATTCACACACACTCAGCTCACACTGACACTCCCACACACTCAGCTCACACTGACACTCCCACACACTCACCTCACACTAACAATCCCACACACTCAGCACACACTGACATTCACACACACTCAGCTCACACTGACACTCACACACACTCAGCTTGAACTGACACTCCCACACACTCAGCACACACTGACATTCCCACACACTCAGCTCACACAGACGCTCCCACACAATCAGCTCACACTGACATCACACACACTCAGCACACACTGACATTCACACACACTCAGCACACACTGACACTCCCACACACTCAGCTCACACTGACACTCCCACACAATCAGCTCACACTGACACTCCCACACACTCAGCTCACACTGACACTCCCACACACTCAGCTCACACAGACGCTCCCACACAATCAGCTCACATTGACACTCCCACACACTCAGCACAAACTGACATACACAAACATTCAGTATACACTGACACTCCCACAGACTCAGCTCACACTGACACTCCCACACACTCAGCTCACACTGACGCTCCCACACAATCAGCTCACACTGACACTCCCACACCCTCAGCACAAACTGACATACACAAACATTCAGTACACACTGACACTCCCTCACACTCAGCTCACACAGACACTCCACACACTCAACACACACTTACACTCCCACACACTCTGCTCCCACTGACATTCACACACACTCAATTCGTACTGACACTCCCACACATTCAGTTCGTACTGACACTCAGTTCACACGCACTCAGCTCACACTGACACTCTTGCACACTCAGTTCACACTAACACTACCACACACTCAGCTCACACTGACACTCACACACACTCAGCACTCATTGATATTCACACAAACTCAGCTCACACTGGCACTCCCACACACTCAGCACACAGACATTCACACACACTCAGCTCACTCTGACACTCCCACACACTCAGCACACAGACATTCCCACACACTCACCACACAGACACTCCCACACACTCACCACACAGATATTCCCACACACTCAGCACACACTGGCACTCCCACACACTCAGCTCACTCTGACACTCCCACACACTCAGCACACAGACATTCCCACATACTCACCACACAGACACTCCCACACACTCACCACACAGACATTCCCACACACTCACCACACACTGACACTCCCACACACTCAGCTCACACTGACACTCCCACACACTCAGCATGCACTGACATTCCAACACACTCAGTACACACTGACACTCCCACACACTCAGCTGACACTGACACTCCCACACACTCAGCTCACATTAACAGTCCTTCACACTCAGCTCACACTGACTGACACTCCACACACTCAGCACACACTGACACTCCCACACACTCAGCACAAACTGACATACACAAACATTCAGTATACACTAACACTCCCACAGACTCAGCTCACACAGACGCTCCCACACAATCAGCTCACACTGACACTCCCACACACTCAGCACAAACTGACATACACAAACATTCAGTACACACTGACACTCCCACACACTCAGCTCACACAGACGCTCCCACACAATCAGCTCACACTGACACTCCCACACACTCAGCACAAACTGACATACACAAACATTCAGTACACACTGACACTCCTACACAGTCAGCTCACACTGACACTCCCACACACTCAGCACACACTGACACTCCCACACACTCAGCTCACACTGACACTCCCACACACTCAGCACGCACTGACATTCCAACACACTCAGTGTACACTGGCACTCCCACACTTTCAGCTGACACTGACACTCCCACACACTCAGCTCACAGTGACACACCCACACTCTCAGTACACACTGACACTCCCACACACTCAGCTGACTCTGACACTCCCACACACAGCACACACTGACACTCCCACACACTCAGTACACACTGACACTCCCACACACTCAGCTCCCACTGGCACTAACACACACTCAGCTCACACTGGCACTAACAAACACTCAGCTCACCATAACAATCCCACACACTCAGCACAGACTGACATTCACACACACTCAGCTCATACTGACACTTCCAAACACTCAGCACATTCTGACACTCCCACACACTCAGCACACACTGACATTCAGACACACTCAGTTCGTACTGACACTCCCACACATTCAGTTCGTACAGACACTCCCACACACTCAGTTCACACACATTCAGCTCACACTGATACTCTTGCACCCTCAGCTCACACTAACTCTACCACACAGTCAGCTCACACTGACATTCCCACACACTCAGCACACACTGACATTCACACACACTCAGCTCATACTGACACACGCACACACTCAGCTCACACTAACACTCCCACATACTCAGCTCACACTGACACTCCCACACACTGCACACACTGACAGTCCAACACCCTCAGCTCACACTGAAACTCCCACACACTCGGCAAACATTGACACTCCCACACACTCACCACACTGACACTCCCACACACTCAGCACACACTGACACTCACACACACTCAGCACACACTGACACTCACACACACTGACATTCACTGACACTCCCACAGACTCAGTTCGTACTGACACTCCCACACACTCAGCTGACTCTGACACTCCCACACACAGCACACACTGACACTCACACACACTCAGCACACACTGACACTCACACACACTGACATTCACTGACACTCCCACAGACTCAGTTCGTACTGACACTCCCACACACTCAGCTGACTCTGACACTCCCACACACAGCACACACTGACACTCCCACACACTCAGTACACACTGACACTCCCACACACTGCACACACTGACACTCACACACACTCAGCACACACTGACACTCACACACACTGACATTCACTGACACTCCCACAGACTCAGTTCGTACTGACACTCCCACACACTCAGCTGACTCTGACACTCCCACACACAGCACACACTGACACTCCCACACACTCAGCACACACTGACACTCCCACATACTCAGCTCACACTGACACTCCCAAACACTGCACACACTGACAGTCCAACACCCTCAGCTCACACTGAAACTCCCACACACTCGGCAAACATTGACACTCCCACACACTCACCTCACACTAACAATCCCACACACTCAGCACACACTGACACTCCCACACACTCAGCTCACACTGACATTCCCACATCTCAGCTTGAACTGACACTCCCACACACTCAGCACACACTGACATTCCCACACACTCAGCTCACACAGACGCTCCCACACAATCAGCTCACACTAACATCACACACACTCAGCACACACTGACATTCACACACACTCAGCTCACACTGACACTCCCACACACTCAGCTCACACTGACACTCCCACACACTCAGCACACACTGACATTCACACACACTCAGCTCACACTGACACTCACACACACTCAGCTTGAACTGACACTCCCACACACTCAGCACACACTGACATTCCCACACACTCAGCTCACACAGACGCTCCCACACAATCAGCTCACACTGACATCACACACACTCAGCACACACTGACATTCACACACACTCAGCTCACACTGACACTCCCACACACTCAGCTCACACTGACACTCCCACACAATCAGCTCACACTGACACTCCCACACACTCAGCTCACACTGACACTCCCACACACTCAGCTCACACTGACGCTCCCACACAATCAGCTCACATTGACACTCCCACACACTCAGCACAAACTGACATACACAAACATTCAGTACACACTGACACACCCTCACACTCAGCTCACACAGACACTCCACACACTCAACACACACTTACACTCCCACACACTCTGCTCCCACTGACATTCACACACACTCAATTCGTACTGACACTCCCACACATTCAGTTCGTACTGACACTCAGTTCACACGCACTCAGCTCACACTGACACTCTTGCACACTCAGTTCACACTAACACTACCACACACTCAGCTCACACTGACACTCACACACACTCAGCACTCATTGATATTCACACAAACTCAGCTCACACTGGCACTCCCACACACTCAGCACACAGACATTCACACACACTCAGCTCACTCTGACACTCCCACACACTCAGCACACAGACATTCCCACACACTCACCACACAGACACTCCCACACACTCACCACACAGATATTCCCACACACTCAGCACACACTGACACTCCCACACACTCAGCTCACTCTGACACTCCCACACACTCAGCACACAGACATTCCCACACACTCACCACACAGACACTCCCACACACTCACCACACAGATATTCCCACACACTCACCACACACTGACACTCCCACACACTCAGCTCACACTGACACTCCCACACACTCAGCATGCACTGACATTCCAACACACTCAGTACACACTGACACTCCCACACACTCAGCTGACACTGACACTCCCACACACTCAGCTCACATTAACAGTCCTTCACACTCAGCTCACACTGACTGACACTCCACACACTCAGCACACACTGACACTCCCACACAGTCAGCACACACAGACACTCCCACACACTCAGTTCACACTGACACTCCCACACAGTCAGCTCACACTGACACTCCCACACACTCAGCACAAACTGACATACACAAACATTCAGTATACACTGACACTCCCACAGACTCAGCTCACACAGACGCTCCCACACAATCAGCTCACACTGACACTCCCACACACTGCACACACTGACAGTCCAACACCCTCAGCTCACACTGAAACTCCCACACACTCGGCAAACATTGACACTCCCACACACTCACCACACTGACACTCCCACACACTCAGCACACACTGACACTCACATACACTCAGCACACACTGACACTCACACACACTGACATTCACTGACACTCCCACAGACTCAGTTCGTACTGACACTCCCACACACTCAGCTGACTCTGACACTCCCACACACTCAGCTCACACTGACACTCCCACACACTCAGCTGACTCTGACACTCCCACACACACAGCACACACTGACACTCCCACACACTCAGTACACACTGACACTCCCACACACTCAGCTCCCACTGGCACTAACACACACTCAGCTCACACTGGCACTAACACACACTCAGCTCACACTAACAATCCCACACACTCAGCACACACTGACATTCACACACACTCAGCTCATACTGACACTCCCACACACTGCACACACTGACAGTCCAACACCCTCAGCTCACACTGAAACTCCCACACACTCGGCAAACATTGACACTCCCACACACTCACCTCACACTAACAATCCCACACACTCAGCACACACTCACAGTCCCACACACTCAGCTCACACAGACGCTCCCACACAATCAGCTCACACTGACATCACACACACTCAGCACACACTGACATTCCCACACACTCAGCTTACACTGACACTCCCACACACTCAGCTCACACTGACATTCCCACACACTCAGCTCACACAGACGCTCCCACACAATCAGCTCACACTGACATCACACACACTCAGCACACACTGACATTCACACACACTCAGCTTACACTGACACTCCCACACACTCAGCTCACACTGACACTCCCACACACTCACCTCACACTAACAATCCCACACACTCAGCACACACTGACATTCACACACACTCAGCTCACACTGACACTCACACACACTCAGCTTGAACTGACACTCACACACACTCAGCACACACTGACATTCCCACACACTCAGCTCACACAGACGATCCCACACAATCAGCTCACACTGACATCACACACACTCAGCACACACTGACATTCACACACACTCAGCTCACACTGAGAATCCCACACACTCAGCTCACACTGACACTCCCACACAATCAGCTCTCACTGACACTCCCACACACTCAGCTCACACAGACGCTCCCACACAATCAGCTCACACTGACACTCCCACACACTCAGCACAAACTGACATACACAAACATTCAGTACACACTGACACTCCCACACACTCAGCTCACACTGACACTCCACACACTCAACACACACTTACACTCCCACACACTGTGCTCCCACTGACATTCACACACACTCAATTCGTACTGACACTCTCACACATTCAGTTCGTACTGACACTCAGTTCACACGCACTCAGCTCACACTGACACTCTTGCACACTCAGTTCACACTAACACTACCACACACTCAGCTCACACTGACACTCACACACACTCAGCACACAGACATTCCCACACACTCACCACACAGACACTCCCACACACTCACCACACAGACATTCCCACACACTCAGCACACACTGACACTCCCACACACTCAGCTCACTCTGACAGTCCCACACACTCAGCACACAGACATTCCCACATACTCACCACACAGACACTCCCACACACTCACCACACAGACATTCCCACACACTCAGCACACACTGACACTCCCACACACTCAGCTCACACTGACACTCCCACACACTCAGCACACACTGACATTCCAACACACTCAGTACACACTGACACTCCCACACACTCAGCTGACACTGACACTCCCACACACTCAGCACACACTGACATTCCAACACACTCAGTACACACTGACACTCCCACACACTCAGCTGACACTGACACTCCCACACACTCAGCTCACATTAACACTCCTTCACACTCAGCTCACACTGACTGACACTCCACACACTCAGCACACACTGACACTCCCACACAGTCAGCACACACAGATACTCCCACACACTCAGTTCACACTGACACTCCCACACAGTCAGCTCACACTGACACTCCCACACACTCAGCAAACACTGACACTCCCACATCCCGGCAAACACTGACACTCACACACACACAGAGCTCACACTGACACTCCCACACACTCAGCACACACTGACATTCACACACACTCAGTTTGTACTGACACTCCCACACATTCAGTTCACACACATTCAGCTCACACTGACACTCTTGCACACTCAGCTCACACTAACTCTACCACACAGTCAGCTCACACTGACATTCCAACACGCTCAGTACGCACTGACGTTCACACACACACACTCAGCACACTGACATTCCCACACACTCAGCACACACTGACATTCCCACACACTCAGCACACACTAACAGTCCCACAGACTCAGCACACACTTTCAGTCCCAAACCCTCGTCTCACACTGACACTGTCACACACTCAGTACACACTGACACTAACACACACTCAGCTCACACTGACACTCCCACACATTCAGTTCGTACTGACACTCCCTCACACTCAGTTCACACACATTCAGCTCACACTGATACTCTTGCACACTTAGTTCACACTAACTCTACCACACAGTCAGCTCACACTGACATTCCCACACACTCAGCACACACTAACACTCCCACATACTCAGCTCACACTGACACTCCCACACACTCTGCACACATTGACACTCCCACACACTCAGCTCCCACTGACACTCCCACACACATAGCTCACACTGACACTCCCACACACTCGGCAAACACTGACACTCCCACACACTCAGCTCACACTAACACTCCCACACACTCAGCTCACACTGACATTCACACACACTCAGCTCACACTGACAGTCCCACACACTCAGCACACTCTGACACTCCCACACACTCAGCACACACTGACATTCACACACATTCAGTTCGTACTGACACTCCCTCACTTTCAGTTCACACACATTCAGCTCACACTGACTCTCTTGCACACTCAGCTCACACTAACTCTACCACACAGTCAGCTCACACTGACATTCCAATACACTCAGTACACACTGACGTTCACACACACTCAGCTCATACTGACACTGGCACACACTCAGCTCACACTAACACTCCCACATACTCAGCTCACACTGACACTCCACACACTCAGCACACACTGACATTCACACACTCAGCACACACTGACACCCCCCTACACTCGGCAAACACTGACACTCACACACACTCAGCTCACACTGACACTCCCACACACTCTGCAAATACTGACACTCCCACACACTCGGCAAACACTGACACTCACACACACACACACAGAGCTCACACTGACAATCCCACACACTCAGCACACACTAACACTCCCACACACTCTGCACACTGACATTCCCACACACTCAGGACACACTGACATTCCCACACACTCAACACACACTAACACTCCCACACACTCAGCACACTGACACTCCCTCACACTCAGCACACACTGACATTCACACACACTCAGCTCACACTGACACTCCCAAACACTCTGCACACACTGACAATCTCACAGAAAGCAGCAGGGGATAGTCATGGAGTCTTTTGTGACTGGAGGCCTGTGTCTAGTGGCATTCCACAGGGATCAGTATTTAACCGTTGCTATTTGTGGCGTAGAAAAATTATTTGGACTTCAATGTTCATCAGTGCATTTGCAAATGATATGAAAGTTGTTGGGGAGGTGAATAGTAAGGAGGATAGTCTTAAATAACAGTGGGATATAACCTGGCCGCTCAGATGGGCTGATGGGCCACAAATGTTATTCAGTCCAGATAGGAGTGAGTTGATGCACTTGGCCAGCATGAACAAGCCTAGGAAACACTGATGGTCAGAGGAACTTTTGTGTGCACGATCCACCAAACCCTTCAGGTACCAGGACAGGTGGATAAAGAAAGTGGAATCCCTGCCTTTAGTATTCGAGGTTATGTGGGAACTGTATAAAACGTTGTTTCGGCCACAGCTAAGGTGCTGTTTGCTGTATGGAATACACATTGTAGGAGGGATGATATGCACTGGAGAAGGTGCAGAGGACATTTATCAGGATGTTGTCTGGCCTGGAGAGTTTCAGTTCTGAAGAGAGATTGGACAGACTGGGAGCTGAACTGTAACAGCGACCGGGGGGGGGGGGGGCTTGGGAATCAGCCCTCCTACTTGCTCCTGCTAATGTTTCCCTCATTTCATTTTGAAAAATAGATTGACTTTTACCAAATTACAATCAAGCCTCCAGAAAGAAAACTACCGTTTCGACATGGTTGGGGGGTGGGCGGGGGGGGGGGGGGGGGGGCGGTGGGGAGGGGTGGTGTTAGCACTGGTGGAAATTCATGGGAGCACTACAGCCCATGGATTATTTTCTCAAGGTTAAAGGAGACAGAATGAGACAAACAGAGAGGGAGTGACAGGGGTAAGAACGAGGTGAGAGAGAAAGTGGGAGTAGGGGCAGAGGGGAAAAGGAGAGGTGATGCAAGCCTCGAAGCGTTCGAGCTAACTCCCAGCCTCTGTTGTCCTGGTGATCACGAACTGAGGCTCCTTTTTTTTCTTTTTCTAGCTCAGCTTCTTAACCAAACAGTCTAAGATCGGCGTGATTATTAAGCTGGCACCTTTAAATGGACATTTCTCTTAATTACTCATTTAAATGATCAAATTATTGTTTCTGAGTTTTGCTTTTGATAAAGTTCATATTTGCTGCCATGACAACCTTTACCTTTCTGACAGATGAGAAAAAATTGCAATACGTGCTCCCATCACAAAAACGTCACCCACTGTCTGCCCTCCCCTGACAAAAGTCTATTAGTTTCTGGATGTAGGTTTGCTCGCTGAACTCACTGATCCTATTTACCGCCCCCTGAGAAAAAGAACAAGAAATGACATCACCACAGGAAATGATGTCACTACCCCAAGGAAACCTAAACACATAAATAGAAAGTGGGCTATACCACCAGTGCATCATCCGGAGGCTCACTGATGATGTTAACTAGTATGGTGACATAACATCTGAAAATGAACCTTGCAGCTCAGCGAGCAAACATACATCAAGAACCTCAACCTGAGCTACAAATCTTCTCAAAACTCTCTATTAATTTCAATTTGTATTGTTAAGTGACCCTCCGACCTCAGCAGTGTTTGGGGGGAGATTCACTGCTGCATCATCCCTGTGCAGCCAAGCTCTAACTATTAGATCATCCCACCCATCCTCAAATTACACTGGACTCTCCACTACAAGAAATAGCTTCCCCATAATTATTCAAACAAATCCTTTAATCAACTCAACCATGTCTGTTTAATTACTCCTTTATTTTCTCTATTTGAGGGATACAAGCCAAGCCTATGGAGCTACTTCATTATATAAACCTTTTAAGTTCTGGTCTCATTCTGCAATGCACTTTCTCGAGGGATAAGCATTCCTCCCTGGGTCCGATGTGCTGCATTTCAGGCAAGTTCTAAATTTAGCTTTAGACTTAACTAATATATTATTTTTGTATTCTAGCTGTCTTGAGATGAAAGTTTATATCACCCTTTTTGATATTTATTTTATCTGATGGTATTTAGTGATTTCTTTCCACGGACAGACCCTCAGGAAGAAAGCCCACCAACAGCATATATTAGGCCATGGAAACCACCATCCTGAGAATAGAATTGGATAAAATGCCACAATAACAAGATGTGAAAGGATCAGTCAGCAAGGGTAGATAATAAAGCACTGAAATGAGACAGCAGCATGAATGAGAAGTACAAATACCATTCTGAAAGCATGATACAGTATTGAATTATTACACCGAGAGAGATATACATTGCAATGTGTTTAGTCAGACAGCAGATTTCTTGATTGAAACATGAACCCAGCAGCAACAAATAAGCTGTGTGTTAGAAATCCAGACACACAGAGGACGTTATGTTGTATTTATAGCCTTAGTGAAATAATAAACATATATCAAGACATCAAAAGTAAAGTAGTGTTGTTTAAACCTTTGGATTACAGAAGCAGCACAGAGCCCAGACTAACTGAAGACTGTCATAGCTTTCTTTTCTGCTACGCAATTTTCAAGATAGTTGAGCAACCCTTATCTTTCGTGATCATTAATTTTATCATATAATGCAAATTATTTCTCATTTCTCCAGAATGCAGTGTGAGTCAACCTTTGAAGTCTTCCAACATCTTTGAAAACTAGCATCAACTGATAGGAGGAGTCGACATTGTGAACCACTTTGTGAGAAAACCAGCATAATTCTTGCGAATTAGTATGGCAGCACTGATCAATTGAGTGAATTAATTAATTGCACAAAGATATTTTTTAACTACAGGCATAACTTTTTAATATTGTCAAGTTCATTGTCTTTGGGAATTCACCCAAGGGCTTTTATCACATTCATTCTGAATCACTTCTACGATGACTATATCATCAGGATTCCACTCGATATCAGATTTGGCACTTTCACTTCTGGAATCATCTCTCCACAACAATTAATCTTCCTCTTCGTTTATTGAACTCTTTGAACAATCCAATGGCAGTTTGTGCCCTAAAAAAATGAAATTACTTGATAATGAAACCACATAAAAAGCCAAGTGGGGTAGGACACACTCCCTCGAAGTTTACTTCTCTGGCAACAAGCACCCACTCCATTTGGCATGTGTTATGAGGAAGGCATCAAAAGGGTGAACAATGCCTGCTAAATTCCCAATATAACTATAATTTGTGTTTTATTTCTTCACAGGCAATCTTGAACTCATCAGTGATATGTGATCTCAGGGGCAGCATGATGGCTCAGTGGTTAGCACTGCTGCCTCACAGCACCAGGGTCCCAGGTTCGAATCCAGCCTTGGGTGACTGTCTGTGTGGAGTTTGCACATTCTCCCCGTGTCTGCGTGGGTTTCCTCCGCGTGCTCCAGTTTCCTCCAACAGTCCAAAGATTTGCAGGTCAGGTGAATTGGCCATGCTAAATTGCCCCTAGTGTTAGGTACGTTAGTCAGAGGGAAATGGGATTGGGTAGGTTACTCTTCGGAGAGTCGGTGTGGACTTGTTGGGCCGAAGGGCCTGTTCCTACACTGTAGCGAATCTAATCAATAACATCCCAGTCTAATAAGCTATGTTGTTTATGTCGGCCACCAAATTCCTATTCCAGACATTATTGATTCATAACATTATTTCTTCCTCAGTTGTCCTATGTATCACAACCACCAAGATTGTCAGTAATGTCGCCAATGAGTTACGAATTTATATGGTGCATTTTGTTTCCCATTAGCTTTGTGGGCATTACAATTTTAAAATAACCACTGATTAGTGTGTGTGTGGGTTTCCTCTGGGTGCTCCGGTTTCCTCCCACGGCCCAAAAATGTGCAGGTTGGGCGAATTGGCCATGCTAAATAGCCCGTAGTGTTAGGTGAAGGGGTAAATGTAGGGGAATGGGTCTGAGTGAGTTGCTGTTCGGCGGGTCGGTGTGGACTTGTTGGGCCGAAGGGCCTGTTTCCACACTGTAAGTAATCAATCAATCAAAAAGTATTTGTTTTAAAACAGAATCAAATGTCAGTTTTTCACAAAACCATTGCTGTAAGTTACTGTGTAAAATAAAAGCAATAGTTAAAAGATAGAATGCAAATATCAAAATTAACTCACACAACACCAGGTTATAGTCCAACAGGTTTAATTGTAAGCACCAGCATTTGGAACGCTGCTCCTTCATCAGGTGGTTGTGATGGAGCAGCGCTCCAAAAGCTAGCGCTTCCAAATAAAGCTGTTGGACTGTAACCTAGTGTTGCATGATTTTTAACATTGTACACCCCAGTCCAACACCAGCACCTCCAAATGAAGAAAGAAGTAAATAGAGATAAAACACAGTGAAAGTGAAGTCAGTCTATTACTATTGCAGGTGCATTATTTATTTGTGATTTCTCTCTCTGAGGTGAATTCAGCCGCTTTGATGGAATTTGTAGTTGATTTATTAGAAGTTGCATGCACAGATGAACTCAGCAGAACATACACTGAGAGGGAGGAAGATTCCTGCATTCCTGCCATTGTTTGGTGTGGCTTTTGGTAGCCTAGCACAGTGTAGAAATCCTTTAGCTGCTTTGCCTTTGCTTTGCCCTGAAAAAGATGCCACTTAATGTGGCATCAGAACAGACACAACCACTGGTTCAACTTTGCTCTTCTCGCTGTTGAGAACTCTTCATCCCTTTCTCTCTCAGGCTAACTATCAGAGCTCTTCCTGTTCTGTTTAAAACAGTTTCTCATAGCCTGTCTTTTACACATCATGACTACAATGTTAACATTTGAATAACCATTGTCCCACAAAGGAAAATTAATTATGCTGGAATTCTTTGTGGGTAGTTCTTCCAGTTTCCTGTTTGTCTCGGGATCTTTGAATTCTGACACCTGTAAAGATCCAAAAATAAATCAAATTTTAAATGACTTTCCTTGTGGTTGATGTTGAGGTAGCACATTGGTCTGTCTGTCTCTCCTGCTAACAGGGTTAATCTTTAAGAGCCATCTTTAAGTTGCTGTGTCCATTTTAACAAGTCAGATTCGTTTATTCATTAAATAGATTGCAATCACACAGTCCTGACAAAATGTTGTTACGGACATGAGAAAAATATTTGATGTTGTGCATGGCTTTACATTAGAAATTATCATCAGCTTTAATTTACTTTCATTGGTCACACAGGCGTGAACTACCTTGAATCTTAATTCCTCATGTCTCTTGTCATTTTCACAAGAATAGTTTCTGAACTTTTCCACTCTGCAGGTTGGCTGCTTGAAATCTTGAACTTGGTATGAATTTCATCTGTAGCGTTGATGTGAACGGATACTCTGACTTGTGTTGTCGTCTGATGACCAATTATTGGAAACTGGTCATTTTGGCTCTGAGGACTTTTGGGAGTTTCTAATTAGCTTTGGTCTTCTTTCACAACACCAGACTGTTTCATTCCATTAAGTGGCTAAATTAACGACCTGCTGATTGGAAATTGTCGCTAGGCTAAGCATTTGATTTGGTCCACTTAACTGCATCCATTATATTTCTGGTGACATTATAACCATTACAATAATTTACAAGGATCCACTCTGATACAGACTTCTTTATGTCAGACCCAAAGCTGCATCTGGTCTGGTGACATGTTGGGCTTGGCCATCTTTTTCAGGGAAGATTCCTTTTTCTTCCAGGCTGTAGTGTGTACACATGTATGAAACCCCTGTGCATGTTCTTCACAACACCCCATATAATGCCTGCCTGATTCCAAAAGTGACTCACAAAATAAGGTAAATGTGTGGGGTGAAAAGAGAGGCTGACTACTAATGAGAATATCTCATTTCATAAGGAGGGTCAACACGTATTTTGGTACTCAGAATTCTAAGGTCGTCTTAAATGATAAGTCCATTTATACGCCATGAATTATGGCATATAATTGAAATCACAGGAAGTGTTTGGAAATTATCATATGTCAACACTTTTCCTAATAATTACAACTGCTCATTGCTTTGTCAAACCCTCTTTTACCTGTTTCTCACCTCTGCTTGCTTCAATTTCAGTCATTTCTTTCCACATACAGGCTGTTCGCACAATGTAAATTTTTATGTTCCATTTGCATTCATTATAATCTCTATTAACACCCAATTCTGCAACTGTTTCCTTTGAAATTAACGGGACAGAACTAAAATGACCCCATGGCGACCCTACATTATAAGTTACAGCCAAGCCAAGAGATGACGAGTGAAGCAAATAAAACCCAAAGTCATACATTTCCCATGACCACCAGTGTCTCAAAGTACTTCACAGCTAATGAGATGCGTCTGAATGAGAGTCACTGGTGCAATGTCGGAAAACTGGCAACTTTACACACAGCAAGTTCACACAAAGAATAATGTGACAATAATCAGATAGTCTGTTGATTTTTTTGTGATGTGGATTGAGGGATAAATACTGGCCAGGTCACTGAGGTTAATGTTTCTGTTCATCTTGGAGCTCATGCCATGAAATCCTTCACACTTAATGAGGCAGATGCATGAGGCCTTGGTTTAATATCTCATCTGAGGAACGGCATGTCCGAAAATGCAACTTCCCTGTGTATTGCACTGAAGTGTCAACCTCAAGCCTTGGAGTAAGATGGGGAATCAAAACATGGTGGTTCAGCGGTGAAAGTGCTGACTCCCTGAGCCAGAGCTGCATTTTGCACAGAGATGGTACAGCACACGCCATTTGGATCATCAGGCCCATACTGAATTCTGGTTGCTTCCCTGCCCACCACATCCCACCCCATCACTGTATCTTTGCCCTCTTTGTTGCTTTTTTGGATTTCTACTAATTGCACCTGTGTTATTTAGCCCAGCCACCAACTGTGAAATAATCAGAACAGAAGAGGAATGTAAATGAAGAAACACATTTTCAATTGAAGAATTAGAATTAGCTTTGTTGTCGCATCGCCACTTACAGCACCATCTTAGATACACAATACCAAAGCATAGCTTCTTCAGTTACAAAATCTCAGAAATTAGAAAAATAACATGTCCAGCATTGTAGAAATAAAAGTCCAGAACACCAGTCCTCCCATCCATACCATGCTGAAGTGGTACAAAGGCATGGAAGAAAGCAGTTTATCATCCAATGGGCCATTTTTGAACTTCCCTCCATCTGAACATTTTGGAATTGTCCAGAGGATCCAGTTGTGGAGCATGCAGCTTTGGTTAGAAATGGTTCAAAGAAAAAAACTTCTTGAAGGAAACATAGGAAGAGTGATATAGAGCATCCCTGTGTTTAATCCATCGATGGTTGTAACTTCAACTGCCAATGTACTAAGCTCTCAGCTCACTATCTTCATTTCCTTCTTTGGGATGTTATTTAAAATTTGCTTTCTTGACCAAATCTTTAGCTAATCTGCTTGAACTCATCTCCATGTGGCTCAGTAATGCATCCTAGGACATCTGATTACCTTAAAGTATAAAGACAAGCTGTTAAAATATATACTGGGACAGAGAATATATTTACAGACAGATAGAAAGCATGAAATAGAGAACTGGATTGAGAGGTATATAGAGAGAGAGAGGGAAAGAAAATAGTTAGACAGATAAGTAGATAGACAGATAGATAGAGAGAGAGAGAGACAGAGAGAGAGAGAGGGAGAGAGGGAGAGGGAGAAAGAGCTAGAGAGATAGACAGACAGAAAGATGGGGAGGTAAGAGTCAGAGAGATAGACAGACAGACAGATAGATAAACAGACAGACAGATAGATAGAGACAAAGAGAGATGGAAGATGAGAAAGACAGAAATAAATGGGTCAGCAGACAGATAGATAATAATGTGTTGTCAGACCAAATGTATACTTGTTTATCTAAATATTTGTAAACAGTATTTCTGTAGTGTTTAGCTGTCCTTTCTCTTCCAGATGCTGATGAACACATTTACATTTCAGAATGTTTCGTTGATGTTTATTATTAATATTTAAATGTTAGTTTTCTATTCAGGTCATTATCAATCCTAGGGGATGGGGGGAGGGGAAGGAGAGGGTAAGAAGGCTATTGGTGTGCAGGAGAAGGGCCTATTAACTACCAGTTCACCAGCACCCACCGTCACATACAATTTAGATCCAATTCAATGCTCAATATGATAATACCCAGTATTATAAATTTACTGAGTGTATTTCTGAGTGATTTACGCAGACAGAAAAGATTCAAAGGCACATTGTTTCCCTCCCTGTGCTGCCTTGCTGCATCACTGCAGGTTGGTTTCACAAGCAGAAACACTCAGAGAACATATGTAAATCAATGAAGCAAAGTCTGCAAACACAACGCAAAACCAGTCAAAGTATTGGTGTATATATCAACTGAACAAGCATTTGGCAATGAAATATTTACTTCTCGATTTCTTTGTTAAAACCTCCTCCATGTATCATTTCTAAAGAAAGGCTTAGTGATTTGTTACAGATTGCGCAGAGAGCAAATCTGACCCCCTCAGTGTGTCAATGGAAATGAATCAGTTCCAGAGAATCCCATACAGAGACTGCATTAAAGCACATGCTGCTGGAGCTGCTTTGTAAGTACAAGCACAGCATGTCCACAGGAGGGCTGTATACAGTTTAATAGATGACATTTACACCCCTGCTGTGGTAATAGATGATCTCGTACAATACAGGATGAGAGCAGTTCATCAGGCCTGTTTGGAGGTGGGACAATGAGTGATTGCACTTTGAACATTGACACTCCAATATAAGCTGTGCACACTGACCTTATGGCTCTATTAAGCTACTTAAAGTCTCTTTCTGACTGTCACACCCTGTCACCGCAGATAATTCCTTTGCAAAGAGAAACCATTATATAAACTTATGTCTGTACACTTGCACTCTACACAGATATTCCTGTGATCACCAAAACTATCCACCATTTCCCACATTCTTGCCTCTCCTTCATGTAGTGTCATGAGAGTCTTTTAATGCCCACATAGAAAACGTGGCAGATAAATCATGCACAGCAAGGTCCCACGAGCAGCAATTAAATTAATGCTAAGATAATCTCTCGTAGGTGTCTGGATGAATGATAGATGACTTCTAGACCACTGATATGAACTTCTCTATTCCTCCTCAAAATAGTGCAGTGGGATATTTTCCATCGGGCTATGGAAGCAGATAGAGAGGTGGCACTGCTGACACTGCAGGTTTGGAGAGGTATAGCTGTACACTCACTGTACGATTGTGGCTTGCTGTAATCATCTGTCCTCGCAGTGAGTTGCTTTTACTTTACAAGCAGCTGCTTTGAGACACGAAACGTGATGTCAGAAGTATCCAGCAGAAATTGTGTGGGTTTCTGGAGCTGTAAGAGACTGGAAGAAGCAGCAAGAACAGCAATCTACAAATTTGAACCATTGGGTCAATCAGATGGCTGTGAATTTTCCGATCACTACTGCTGTGGAAATGAAAGATGTCATGAGATGGAATTGGAATGTCTTCCAGTCTCAGCAGCAATTCATGTAAGCTGCTGCAGAACAGTATATGAAGCCTGAACAAACAAAGAGTACCAATTCTGTTGTTAGTACAAGGGGAAAAAGTGTAACAGGTGAGAACAGGTGAGCAGTAACGCCAAACTGGAGAAATGGTGAATGCCGTGAAGCCACATTTTGAACACTCTATTAATGTTACTTTTGAGTCGACATCAGAGTTCAAAGGATAAGCAGAAATATTGACTAATGTCTGATGACATTAATACATCTGTGATTTTGCTGATTCCTGTGAATTTGGACAACTGAAAGATGAGAAACAGAATTGTGTTACTTATAAAAGATCTAGCTATGAGAGTGCCTGTGCTGAGAGAGGAGATGACGTACCCTCAAGAAAGCTATCAGCATGTGCAGAAGCTCTGATGTTGTCAACCACCAGCTAGACACTATTACTGGAAAACAAAAAAAAAGTTCTTGCGTTAAACTTATGGAGCCAAACAAGAACAATACATTGAAAAAAAAAGGAAGAGATATTTGCTGAAGGACTAACAGAAATATTAAAGCCAGAATATGGGATGTACATATTATAGAGGATATCACACAAAATAAAAGGAAGCAAGTCCAGTGTGAGGAAAGCAATGATTTAACTGCAAAAAGTGGAATTATTTTGCATGCAGGTGTTTGGCTTGAAAGAAGTAAAGGAATGGGATAAAGATAGCTGCTGGAAACTGTCAGAAAATGATTCTGATGAATCACTCCACACCATAAGTTGGCATTGTCAAGTCTAAAGGTGATACATGGTTTTTGACTGTTCAAAGGTTGAATGCAGAAAAAGGGCATCAAATGAATGTGAAGTACCACATAGACAACAGCACTTTGCGCAACATCGCAATCATCACAGACTTTTTAAATTAGCTCAGATTGGTGACCCACACATGAAGGCTTTGCAGGCAATGTTGAGGCTATAAGATGGAACAATACACATCCCAAGAGGATTAAAGAAAGCTGAGAGCCCAATGTGATGGAAAAATCAAAGATCTGTACTTCCAGAAAATAGATATTGAGCAAAATCCAATTATCTCAGCAAGTTGGAAGTTTGATGTGGTAATCCTACAGGTGCTTAAAAAAAAACACAATTTTGAATGCCACTGAGCCATTGACAGATGATCAGGTTCTAAAGGATTATGAAGCTGTTTTTATGGGTCTTGATGTCTTCCTAGTGATTATCACTTTGAAAGACCAATTCAGCATTTACTAAAGAGAGATCCAGCTGTCCTCAAACCTAAATGACAAAGTAGAGGACCAGTGGCCCCACCAAACCTGGAGGTCCAACAAACAAACAAAGCCAATGAATTTTGCTTTGAGTAGTGGCCAGCTAATGACAAGCAAGTGAAGATAGAAGAGGCATTTATCATACAGCAACAGAAAGGAAATATCTGATAAGAAAATGGCTGGAACAATAAGGCAAAGGAGGAAGGTACTAATATAGGCTGCGAAATATTTCCAGCATTAACCCAGCACGAACATTGAATCTGAAAATAAAGTACTTTGTTCAAATTAAGTAATCTACTCCTCCAAAAGGTAAAAGGTTACTAAAGCCTGAAATAGTAACAGAAGTGAGTGACAAGATCAAAGGAAAATGACTAAAAGCCAAATTTAGCTTTGGTAAGACTGCCAAATCATCTCCCGAGCTGAGCATTGGATAGCCAGTCAGAGTACAAACACTCAATGACTTCAACAAGAGTTAGCTAAGTAGGGTCTGTGCAGACCGTTGAGCAGTTTTCATACCAAATGTACACTGTGAATGGGAATGGGTGGCTACATTATATATTCAACTAGAGAAGTTGCTCCTTCACTACATTCTGCTGATAGGGAGGATATGATGTCGCCAACTGCACAGAGCATAGAATACCCATCAGTTCCAGAGATCTGTCATTCCTCAACATGGACAATGGTTCAGCAACAAGTAATGGCAGCATTTGTCTTCATCACAGGACTAGCCCTCCTCAGAGATGGAACATCTCACCTCAGGAGTGGTCAGATACTGGATGAACTACCATCAGAAATATGCATATGTACCATTAGAAGATCAGCACTATTTAGTGCTCAGAGACTGATGAAAGTGGCACTGACTAGAATTAACATACAGTTTTGTTCACATTCCTAATTGACCATATATATCACTGCACATGATAATGCTTCTTTTTGTTTTTTTCCAGTAAAGGGCTATGTTTGGAGAAATGGATTTCCACATCATGGAACAACCTCTATTATAAGTTGCTTTCCCTTCAGAAGTAATTACCATTAAAACACATTAGATGCAACTGCTAGTGTAGCATAGAATGTTAGGCTAGATTTTGCATACAAATTCTTTTGAGTGCAACTTGAACTCACAACCTTCTGATTCAGAAGCCAGACTGCTATCTACTGAGGAAAGGTGAACACCTCCTATTGACACAATTCTTCAGCATTTGGTGACTGGAGAGGCCTCCTACCCATCATCCTTAATACCGGGCTGGACTGGACAGCTAGAAAGAAATATATTCTTCAGAATATAGACATGTATGAAATGAGATACAGCTACACCAGCAAATTGCACAGAACTATTGTGGATTATAATACAAGCCACGAGAATCAAAAGGCAGAAAATGTCACTCAGTATCGAGAGGATTTAATGAGTCCTCCTTCACTTCACAGCTTTCCAGTATAGATTTTCAGAGTCCCAAAATATCGAGTGAGCTCAGCAGCAATCTGGCAGATTAAACAAATAAAATTCATAAGCCACCTAATTATTTCTTCTTCCCTCATTTGAGCAACTTAAATGAGTTTCTTTGGTTCCTCTCTTTCTCTCCAATCCACAGAATATTCGAAAAGCACAGGCAAGGGGAAGACATCTTAAAGCATTACTGTTGGTACTCTTAAAGACCATAGACTAACTGAGCGAGCATGGTGGCTCGGTGGTTAGCACTGCTGCCTCACAGCACCATGGACCTGGGTTCAATCCCACCCTCGGGCGATTGTCTGTGTAGAGTTTGTATGTTCTCCCTGTGTCTGCTGGAGTTACCTTCCACAGTCCAAAGATGCGGAGGTTAGGTGGATTGGCCATGCTGAATTGTCCTGTAGTGTCCAGGAGTGTGCAGGCTAGGTGGGTTAGCCATGGGAAATGCAGGGTTACAAGACGATATAAGAGGGATACTCTTCGGAAGGTCGGTGTGGAGACTCAATGAACCAAATGGTCTGCTTCCGCACTGTAGGGATTTCTATGATTCTCCCAGAGTGTGTTTAGATTGGGGAATGACTCAACACAAGGAGTAATTTATGTAAATAGCATTTGAGAGAAAGCTAAGTAAACACAACAGACATAAATCATTAAAGGTGGTGGAGATATAGAGAGAATGTATTGCTGAATGTATGCTAGCAAAAGCTAAAGTGAATTGGTTCTTGGAGTGCATTCATAAGTCAGTTGAATCAAGAATAAAACACACAATTTCACCCTTGTGCATGACCTCTTGGTGAGGTGTCACTTGGAATATTGCTCCAAGCTCTGTTTTTTTTAACATGGTGAGTGATGTGGAGGTTTTGGAATCTGTCTGGTGGTGAGAATCTGAAGGCTAAAAGATTTGGGCCAAGATTAGAGTGGTGCTTGAAAGGCACAGCAGGTTAGTCAGCATCCGAGGAGCAGGAAAATCAACATTTCCAGCAAAAGCCCTTCATCAGGAATGAGGCAGGGAGCCTCCAAGGTGAAGAGATAAATGGGAGGTGGGTGGGGCTGGGAAGAAGGTAGCTGAGAGTGCAATAGGTGAATGGAGGTCGGGGTAAAGGTGATAGGTCAGAGGGGAGAGTGGAATGGATAGCTGGAAAGGGAGATTGACAGGTGGGACAGGTCATGAGGACAGTGCTGAGCTGGAAGGTTGGAACTGAGGTAAAGTGGGGGGAGGGGAAATGAGGAAACTGGTGAAGTCCACATTGATACCGTGGGGTTGAAGAGTTCCGAGGCGGAAGATAAGGCATTCTTCCTCCAGGCGTCAGCTGGTAAGGGAGTGGCGATGGAGGAGGCCCAGGACCTGCAAGTCCTTGGCAGAATGGGAGGGGGAGTTGAAATGTTTGGCCACGGGTGGTGGGGTTGATTGGTGCGGGTGTCCCAGAGATGTTCCCTGAAGCGCTCTGATGGGAGGCGTCCAGTCTCCCCAATGTAAAGGAGACAGCATTTGGAGCAACAGATACAATAAATGATATTGGTGGATATGCAGGTAAAACTTTGATGGATGTGGAAGGCTCCTTTGGGGCCTTGGACGGAGATGAGGGAGGAGGTGTTGGCGCAGGTTTTGCAATTCCTGCGGTGGCAGGGAAAGGTGCCAGGACAGGAGGGTGGGTTGCAGGGGGGTATGGACCTGACCAGGTAGTCATGGAGGGAACGGTCTTTGCGGAAAGTGGTTGGGGTGGGGAGGGAAATATATCCTGGTGGTGTGGTCCGTTTGGAAGTGGCAGAAATGTCGGTGAATGATGCGATTTTTGCGGATGTTGGTGGGGCTCCGCCTCCTCTGCATCTGCTCCCAGAAGGACCAGTTCCACCACAGAACACACCAGATGGCCTCCTTCTTTAAAGACCATAATTTCCCTTCCCACATGGTTGAAGATGCCCTCCAAAGCATCTCATTCACGTCCCACACCTCCGCTCTCGAACCCCACCCCTCCAACCGTAACAAGGACAGAACCCCCTGGTCCTCACCTTCCACCCTACCAACCTTCGCATAAATCATATCATCCACCGACATTTCCGCCACCTCCAAACAGACCCCACCACCAGGGATATATTTCCCTCCCAACTCCTATCTGCTTTCTGCAAAGACTATTCCCTCTACGACTACCTGGTCAAGTCCACACCCCCCAACAATCCACCCTCCCAGCCTGGCACCTTCCCCTACCACCGCAGGAATTGCAAAACCTGCGCCCACACCTCCTCCCTCACCTCCGTCCAAGGCCCCAAAGGAGCCTTCCATATCCATCAAAGTTTCACCTGCACATCCACCAATATCATTTATTCTATCCGCTTCTCCCGATGCGATCTTCTCTACATTGGGGAGACTGGATGCCTCCTAGCAGAGCGCTTTAGGGAATATCTCCAGGACACCCGCACCAATCAACCACACTGCCCAGTGGCCCAACATTTCAACACCCCTTCCCACTCTGCTGAGGACATGGAGGTCCTGGGCCTCCTTCACCGCCGATCCCTCACCACCAGACGCCTGGAGGAAGAACGCCTCATCTTCCGCCCCGGAACACTTCAACCCCAGGGCATCAATGTGGACTTCAACAGTTTCCTCATTTTCCCTTCCCCCACCTCACCCTAGTTCCAACCTGCCAGCTCAGCACTGTCCTCATGATCCGACCCACCTGTCAATCCTCCTTCCCACCTATCCATTCCACACCCCTTTCCGACCTATCACCTTTACCCCCACCTCCATCCACCTATTGCGCGCTCAGCTACCTTCCTCCCAGCCCCACTCCCTCCCATTTAGCTCTCCATCCCTGAGGCTCCCAATCTCATTCCTGATGAAGTGCTTTTGCCCGAAATGTCGATTTTCCTGCTCCTCAGATGCTGCCTGACCTGCTGTGCTTTTCCAGCACCATACTCTCGACTCTAATCTCCAGAACCCCCTTCTGCCTAAAATAATTGGGATTACTACTGTTTGGAGAAATATTGATTTAGCAATATTTGGTTGAGGTTTATTTGGCAGTGAACAAAATAGATGGTTGGCAAAAGTGAGGACTGCAGATGCTGGAAACCAGAGTTTAGATCAGAGTGGTGCTGGAAAAGCACAGCAGGTCAGGCAGCATCCGAGGAACAGGAGAATCGACGTTTATATTCAGCTGAGGGTTTACTTCAGTTATATGGATAAAGACCAGGGACACAATATTCACAATAAACAGAGAATGGTTGAAATACTCATCAGTGCCAGCAGCTACCTTGGAGTGAGAAACCAATGTGACTGTTTCAGGAAAGTTAATTCAGTTTCTCTCTCTCTATGAATGCTGCCAGATTGCTGGGTCTTTCCTGCATTTTCAGTTTTTATTTCAGATTTCCAGCATCTGCAGTATTCTGCTTTCACCACAGTTTTAACAGGAACTTGTGTAAGGTCAGGTCTAGGTTAGACGTCAGGAACTGGGTTCCTTTCCCTGAGAACAGTGAGTTTTGTGAATGACCGTGCTGTGTGATAGACAGATTCACTGAAGTCCTTCACACGAGAACCGTTTCTGATGGGTACATAGACATTACTTCTCAAAGAGAATGGAAAATTCAAAGTGATCTCTTTAGAAAGGCTTTTGATTAGCTGAGTGAGGCAGTCAGAAATTTCCCTGAACTCTCCTCTACTAAATGGGGGCAGAATGATGGCTCAGTGGTTAGCACTGTTGGCTCCCTGTGCTGGACCAACTTTCCTCATTCCTGAAGAAGGGCTGATGCCCGAAACGTCGATTCTCCTGTTCCCTAGATGCTGCCTGACCTGCTGCGCTTTTCCAGCAACACATTTCCATCTCTGATCTCCAGCATCTGCAGACCTCACTTTCTCCTCACAGTACAGGGACCCAGGTTCAATTTCACTCTTGGACAACTGTCTGCGGGGAGTTTGTACATTCTGCCCCTGTCTGTGATGATTTGCTCTGGTTTCCTCCCCCAGTCCAAAGATGTGCAGGTTAGGTGGATTAGCCATACTGAATTGCCCATAGTGTCTGAGGATGTGCGGGCTAGGTGGATTAGCCATACTGAATTGCCCGTAGTGTCCGAGGATGTGCGGGCTAAGTGGATTAGCCATACTGAATTGCCTGTAGTGTCCAAGGATGTGTGGGCTAGCCATGGGAAATGCGGGGTTACAGGGATGGGATGGGCGTGGATAGGATGCTGGTCAGAGGGCTGGTGTGGACTCGATGGGCCAAATTAAGTTAGCCCGACTTATTGATCCTGTTCCTTGTCACTCCCAGGGGATCTCACAGTTTTCCATTAGATTAGATTAGATTACTTACAGTGTGGAAACAGGCCCTTCGGCCTAACAAGTCCACACCGACCTTCCAAAGAGCAACCCACCCAAGCCCATTCCCCTACATTTACCCCTTCTCCTGACACTACGGGCAATTTAGCACAGCCAATTCACCTAACTGGCACATCTTTGGACTGTGGGAGGAAACCGGAGCACCCGGAGGAAACCCACGCAGATACGGGGAGAATGTGCAAACTCCACACAGACAGTTGCCTGAGGAGGGAATTGAACCCAGGTCTCTGGCGCTGTGAGGCAGCAGTGCTACCCGCTGTGCCACCGTGCCACCCATTTTTGGGCGGTTGGACAGCAGACATCATCTTCAGAATGGTACAATTTCCCATCTTCCTCTAAACCAGGAACAGAAAACCCAATCTGCTCCACCGTTATGTATAAGTCCCAGACAGACAGAACGGGTCACACCTTGGTCACTGCAGGAGTATGCGCGCTGTCACATTCTGGTTTCTCTGGGCTTTTTGATGGAGACAGGCCGGCAGAGACAATTGCCTGCTTCCGGAAATAAAGAAAGCAGCTTTCCATTTTTATATCCCCACCTGCTGATTCTCCAGCTGCTGAGGCAGAGGTCATCAGTCAGTCAGGCAAAAGAAGATAAATAAACCAGAGCAGAGAGTTAACCCACAAGTTTGCAGCATTCTGAAGCGGGATGCAGCAATTTTAATCCTGTCTCATAAAAGCGTTACTCGCAATTGCCAATCTGGCTGGAGCTAAGGTCTCATCATATGACTTTTCACCTCCAACCCAACTTAAGTCATTTACCTCCCAATCTCCCCTATCTCGATGCATTTGAATACAGCCAAGGAGATGAGACATGTCATCAATGTTTCTCACTTTGCATCCATCAAAACACATGCAAGTAAACCAAATTTCAAAAGAATCAACAAATTCATACTGTGTGAGCAAAGGGGCATGGATTGGTTGGCAGTGGACTGTGATTGGTTGAGGTATTGCCATGGAGATTCACCAGGGAATAGTTATTGGCTGAAATTTCGACAACTATCCAAACTGTTCGACCACAAAAAAAACAATAGCGCATTGGTGTTTAAATGCCTCTACCATTTCTCTCCTGCAGTGTCCAGCAACGTTTCCTATAAGCTGCACACTATTGCAATATTCTGCACATGACAATCAGCATGCGGGCAGGGATCACAGCATTGACTTCCACTCCCAGAAGTCACTGCTGCTCATGGATCTCAGAAATCCACATGAAAGAAACTAAAATTAGAGGTAATGCTGGTATCCAGGAGATTAATTTCTAACTCCATCTCTGAAACCCACACAATCTACGTCCCGAGGGTCACTATTGACCAGAAACCTAATTAGATCAGCCACATAAATATTGTGGCTACAGTAGGCTGGACTGATCTTTGACTCACCTCCTGACTCCCCAAAATATTTCCACCACCCGCAAGGCACAGATCAGGAGTAAGAGAGTAATAGAATGCTCGGCACATACCTGGGTGAGTGTAGCTCCAACAAGAAGTACAAGAACATTATGGACAAAGCAACCTATTGGATTGGCTCCCCATCCCCCACCTTGATTGCTCACACCCTCTGCCAGCGGTGCACAGTGGCAGTGCTGTGCTGTCCATCGCAACAATTCACTAAGGCTTCTTTAAAAATACCTTCCAAACCCATAGCCTATGCTGCCTAGATGAAGAGGGACAGCAAATGGACAGGAACACCACCACCTACAAGTTCCCCTTTAATTTACACACCATCCAGATCTGAGGACAATTAACTGCTCTTTCATGACCACTGGGTCAAATTCTGCAAACTCCCTTCCCTCATGATATTCTGGAAGCACCTTCAGCAGCAGTTCAAGATGATACTACACCGTCACCTTTGCAAGGGCAATTATTGATGGGAAGGAAATGATAGCCCTGCTATTGAAGCCCACAGCAGGTGAATGAATCTTAATGTTTCTCAGTTTTTAAAGATGTCAGTTTGATCCAACAGGAAGAGTATTTGATTTAACCAAAATTGTCCCAGTGATTTAATGTTAGGAATGAAAATGGAGGTCAGAAACTGACTAACATGGAAATGACATCATAGTGACCTCCAACTCAAACCCTAAATGAAAACTATATTGTGAACAAGACACAGATTAAATCCATCTCCCATCGCACTTCCTAAACTTACCAATTTTAATTCTGGCCATGGTCACCTCAGGCTTCCATAGTAAAGAGACCAATCTACTTTATTTATCTTTTTTAAGTTAAAGAATTCTTCACGGATCCAGCTCACGTATTGGACCTGTGCCTCACAGTTATCTTTAGAAAGATGAAAACACCTCCTAGTTTTTGGTACCAGCCACTGTGATTCATCAGCATTCCAAGTAGTTTTCAGAAATTGGAACTCCAGTCTTTGACTCAATGGAAACTCTCTTTGTTAGCTCTCGACTTGACGATTACAATGAACTCTTGACTGGCCTCCCATTTTGTACACTGCAATATATTTAAGTTCTACCAAAATTCTTCTGCTAGAATCTTTACTGGCCACCATCTTGCTCCCCTGAACTTGCAGTCCAGCAGTGGCTCCATGCAGAACTTTACAATTCTAATCCTTGCTTTCAAATCCTCTCATGGCCTTCCCATCTCTCTATATTTGAAACCTCCACAGCTCTATAATTCTCCAAGATCTCTGCACTCCACATTCTCTGGCCTCTTGAGCATTCCTGCTTTTAAAAAGTCCAGCATGAGCAGCCAAGCCTCAACGCCTTGATCATAAGCTCCTCTCCGTCTCTCTGCTCCTCTCCGTCTCTCTGCTCCTCTCCACCTCTCCACTCCTTTAGGATGCTCCTTGAGACTTATTTGTTTAACCAAGCTTTTCCTCACCTAATCTAATGTGTCCCAATGTGAATTGACATCAACATTTTGTTTGATGATGCTACTTGGGACTTTCCTTTTGACAGTGGTGTCATATTAAAGTATTTTGTTTTTGTTGCTGTTAGGGAGATCCACCTGTACCGTAGACCTGTCCGTCATTCAACTTGCAAGAAGTAAGAGAAGCTGGAAAAGGGAAAGGTGGGAGGCAAGATGAGGTATTTAGCCACAAAAGTCCAAAAGTATGTGTGCAGGGCAGGCTTGATAGACATATTGTTCTTTGTAACCTGGCAACTTCATATGTAACAGCCAAGTGTATTTATTCAATGCAAGCAAAAATTGTGGGTGGTATGGTGGCTCAGTAGTTAGCGCTGCTGCCTCACAGCACCAGGGACCCAGGTTGGATTCCAGCCTCGGGCGACTGTCTGTGTAGAGTTTGCACATTCTCCCCGTGTCTGCGTGGGTTTCCTCTGGGTGCTCCGGTTTCCTCCCACAATCTGAAGCTGTGCAAGTGAGGTAAATTGTCTGTGCTAAATTGCCCATAGTGTTAGGTGCATTAGTAAGGGGTAAATATAGGGTAGAGAATGGGTCTGGGTGGGTTACTCTTCAAAAGGTTGGTGTGGGCTTGTTGAGCTAAAGGGCCTGTTTCCACATTGTAAGGAATCTAATCTAATCATATCCCTCTTGATGTTTTGTAAAAGAAGAGAGGGGAAAATGACTTGTTTAACCAACTTTTTTTTTATCAAAGGCTTCTTGCAGTCATAATGTAAATCTACATTGTGCGTAAAATGTTTTGATTCCTGCATTTTACTCCTTGTCTCATAAATCTTACATACTCATTAAGTTGTGGGCACTACTGGCTGGGCTAGCATTTATTGTTCGTATTTTGTTGCCATGGGAGAAGGTGGTGGTGAGCTGCCTTCTTGAACTGCTGCAGTCTGTTGTTGTGGGTAGACTAACAATGCTGTTAGGGAGGAAATTCCAGGATCTTATTCCTGCAACACTGAATGAATGGTAATATATTTCCAAGTCAGGATGGCGAGCAGCCTGGAAAAATACTTGCAGATTTGGTGTTCCCATTTATCCGCTGTCCTGTCCTTCAAGACAGTAATGATTGAGGGTTTGGAAAATGGCATCTAAATGGTAAGTTTGGACAATGGATCTTGTAGATGGTACACACTGCTGATACTGAGCATCAGTGGTGGAGGGATGTTTGTGGATGTGGTGCCAATCAAGTGGGCTGGTTTGCATGATGTCAAGCTTCTTGACTGTTTTTGGAGCTACATCCATCCAGGCAAATGAGGAGTATTCCATCACACTCCTAACTTGTCATAGAAGGCTGTAGAGGCCAGGTCATTGAGTATATTTAAGACTGAGATAGGTAGGTTCTTCAGTATCAAGGGTTACGGGGAGAAAGCAGGACAATGGGGTTGAGAAACTTATCAGCCATGATTGAATGGCAGAGCAGACCCAATGGGCTGAATGGTCTAGTTTCTGCTCCTCTGACTTGCGGATGGTGGGCAAGCTTTGGGGAGTGAGGAGATGAGTTACTCACTGCAGCATTCCAAGCCCCTGGCCTGCTCTTGTAGCCATTGTGTTTATGTGGCATGATTTATTCACCACAGTATTCCTGGACTCTGCCATTCACTTGTAACCATAGTATTTTTGTGGATATTGCAATTCATTTTCTGGTTAATAGTAACGCCAATGATGTTGAAAGTGAGGTGTTAAGTGACAATAATGCCACTTGGTGATGGTAGACTCTGCTTGTTGAAAATGGCTTTTGCCTGACACTTGTGAGGCATGAATGTTACTTGCCAGCCGTCAGCCCAAGTCTGGATATTGTCCAGATCTTGTTGCATTTGAACATGGACTGCTTCAGTTGCAAATAATGTTGACCATTGTGCAATCATTAGTAAACATCTCCCCTTCTGACTTTGTCATGGAGGAAAGGTCAGTGATGAAGCAGCAGATGATGCTTTGGACCTTGGGCATTCCCCCGATGAACTCCTGCAGCTGAAATGACTGACCTCCAACAACAGATGTTTCAGTAAGAACAGAGAAGATGGTAAAAGAGGGGGAGGTGTGGCATTGTTGGTCAAGGACAGTATTACAGTTGCAGAAAGGATGTTAGGGGACTCGTCAACTGCGGTAGTATGGGCTGAGGTTAGAAACAGGAAAGGAGAGGTCACCCTGTTGGGAGTTTTCTATAGGCCTCCGAATAGTTCCAGAGGTGTAGAGGAAAGGATAGCAAAGATGATTCTCGATAGGAGTGAGAGAGACAGGGTAGTTGTCATGAGGGATTTCAACTTTCCAAATATTGACTGGGAACAATATAGTACGAGTACTATAGATGGGTCAGTTTTTGTCCAGTGTGTGCAGGAGGGCTTCCTGGCACAGTATGTAGACAGGCCAACAAGGGGCAAAGCCACATTAGATTTGGTACTGGGTAATGAGCCCGGCAGGTATTAGACTTGGAAGTAGGTGAGCACTTTAGTGATAGCGATCACAATTCTGTTTACTTTAGTGATAGAAAGGGATAGGTGTATACCACTGGGCAAGAGTTACAGCTGGGGGAAAGGCAATTATGATACGATTAGGCAAGATTTAGGAAGCATAGGATGGGGAAGGAAACTGCAGGGGATGGGCACATTAGAAATGTGGAGCTTATTCAAGGAAAAGCTCCTGTGTGTCCTAGATAAGTATGTACCTGTCAGGCAGGGAGGAAGCTGTAGAGCGCAGGAGCTGTGGTTTACGGAGGAAGTGGAATCTCTGGTCAAGAGGAAGAAGAAGGCTTATGTTAGAATGAGATGTGAAGGCTCAGTTAGGGCGCTTGAGGGTTACAAGGTAGCCAGGAAAGATCTAAGGAGAGAGCTCAGAAGAGGCGGGAGGAGACATGAGAAGTTGGTGGTGGATACGATCAGGTTAAACCCTAAGGCTTTCTATAGGTATTTAAGGAATAAAAGAATGACGAGAGTAAGATTAGGGCCAGTCAAGGATAGCAGTGGGAAATTGTGTGTGGAGTCAGAGGAGATAGGGGAAGCACTAAATTAATATTTTTCGACAGTATTCACTCTAGAAAACGACAATGATGTTGAGGAGAATGCTGAGGAGAATACAGGCTACTAGACTAGGTGGGATTGAGGTTCACAAGGAACAGGTATTAGAAATCCTGCGGAGTGTGAAAATAGATGAGTCCCCTGGGCCAGATGGGATTTATCCTAAGATCCTCTCGGAAGCCAGGGAGGAGATTGCCGAGCCTTTGGCATTGATCTTTAAATCGTCATTGTCTACAGGAATAGTGCCAGAAAACTGGAGGATAGCAAATGTGGTTCCCCTGTTCAAGAAGGGGAATAGAGACAAGCCTGGTAATTATAGACCAGTGAGCCTTACTTCAGTTGTTGGTAAAGTGTTGGAAAAGGTTATAAGAGATAGGATTTATAATCATCTAGAAAAGAATACTTTGATTAGGGATAGTCAACACGGTTCTGTGAAGGGTAGGTCATGACTCACAAACCTTAATGAGTTTTTTGAGAAGGTGACCAAACAGATAGATGAGAGTAAGCCTGTTGATGTGGTGAATATGGATTTCAGCAAAGTGTTTGATAAGGTTCCCCACAGTAGGTTATTGTACAAAATGTGGAGGAATGGCATTGTGGGAGATATAGCAGTTTGGATCAGTAATTGGCTTGCTGAAAGAAGACAGAGGGTGGTGGTTGATGGGAAATGTTCATCCTGGAGTCTAGTTACCAGTGGTGTACCGCAAGGGTCGGTGTTGGGTCCACTGCTGTTCGTCATTTTTATAAACGACCTGGATGAGGGCGTAGAAGGGTGGGTTAGTAAATTTGCAGATGACACTAAGGTCGGTGGAGTTGTGGATAGTGATGAAGGATGTTGTAGGTTACAGAGAGACATAGATAAGCTGCAGAGCTGGGCTGAGAGGTGGCAAATGGAGTTTAATGCGGACAAGTGTGAGGTGATTCACTTTGGTAGGAGTAACCGGAATGCAAAGTACTGGGCTAATGGTAAGATTCTTGGTAGTGTAGATGAGCCGAGAGATCTCAGTGTCCAGGTACACAGATCCTTGAAAGTTGCCACCCAGGTTGACAGGTTTGTTAAGAAGGCATACGGTGTTTTAGCTTTTATTAATAGAGGGATCGAGTTCCGGAACCTTGAGGTTATGCTGCAGCTGTACAAAACTCTGGTGCGGCCGCACTTGGAGTATTGTGTACAGTTCTGGTCACCGCATTATAAGAAGGATGTGGAAGCTTTGGAAATGGTGCAGAGGAGATTTACTAGGATGTTGCCTGGTACGGAGGGAAGGTCTTACGAGGAAAGGCTGAGGGACTCAAGGCTGTTTTCGTTAGAGAGAAGAAGGTTGAGAGGTGACTTAATAGAGACATATAAGATAATCAGAGGGTTAGATAGGGTGGGCAAGGAGAGCCTTTTACCAAGTATGGTGATGGCAAGCACAAGGGGGCATAGCTTTAAATTGAGGGGTGATAGATATAGGACAGATGTCAGAGGTAGTTTCTTTACTCAGAGAGTAGTAAGGGTATTGGATGCTTTGCCTGCAACAATAGTCAATTCGCCAACTTTAAGTACACTTAAGTCGCCATTGGACAAGCATATGGACATACATGAAATAGTATAGGTTAGATGGGCTTCAGATTGGTATGACAGGTCGGCGCAACATCGAGGGCCAAAGGGCCTGTACCGCACTGTAATGCTCTATGTTCTATGTTCTATGTAACTACCTGCCTTTGTGACAGGTATGACTCCAGTTAGTGGAGAGTTTTTTCCATTGATTCCCACTGATTGAGGCACCTTGGCACTACACTCGGTCAAATATGATTTTGGTGTCAAGAACAGTGATCCTCACTTCCCCTCTGGAATTCAGCTCATTTTTCCTCATTTGAACCAAGGCTGCAATGAAGTCAGGAGCTGAGTGGCTCAGGCAGAACCCATACCAAGCATCACTGAGCAGGTTATTGCTGAGCAGGTGCTGCCTGATAGCATTGTTAATGACACCTTCCTTCACTTTACTGATGATCGAGAGGAGACTAATTGGCTGGGTTGGATTTGTCCTGCTTTTTGTGTACAGGACGTACTTGGGCAATTTTCCACATTGTCTCGTAGATGACAGTGTTGTTATTAAAATGGAACAGCTTGGCTAACTGCACAGCCAGTTCTGGGGCACACATCCTCGGTATAATTGCCAGAATGTTGACAGGACTTTAGTGCCTCCAGCCATGATTGATATCCCATGGAGTGAACTGAATTGGCTATAGACAGGTATCTGTGATGCTGAAGACCTCTGGAGGTGGCCTGTCTACACAACTGCTCTATGCTTCTAATGTACGGTATATTTGTGGAGGCTGACTGAGAGAGATTCCTGTGATTGTCCCTGTGGTTTCTGCTGGCAAGCGGCCTCCACCTGCTTCTTCCGCCAATGGCTGAGTTGACATGCCAAGAATGTCCGGCGTCATCTTTCCATGCCCAACACTGCTTCCAGGATCAATGTCCGCACTTGTTCAGAACCTAGTGCTGGCAATTCAACAACAACCTGCATTTGCATAGTGTTTGTAGTGCAAGAAAACCACCCAAGGTGCTTCACAGGAGTATTATCAAATAAAGTTCGACACTGAACCATGACAGGAGAGTTAGTCTCAAAAGAGGGTTTTAAAGGAAGATGAAAGGTTTAAGGAGGGAATTCCAAAGAGCTGAGCTAGGGCAGCAATAGGCACCGCTACTCATGATAGGCGATACGGCTGGAGGGGATAACAGGAGTTAAACACAGAGAGTTCCAGAATTCTAAAGTTGAGGCATTCCCTGAACAGGAGATGAGGCCACAAAGGTAAGGAGTGAGGAGTGAGGAATAAGGAGTAAGGTAAGGAGTGAACAGATCCAGGGAATGCACACGATTTGAAATTCATCTTCCACAACAGGCAGCATATAGAAGATCTGACTTTACACTCATTTAATGGAAAATAATTAATTATTTTTCATGACAAATCATTCATGAAGTATACTCTCCTATGTGCCGTGCTAAATGGGACAGACTTCACACAGATTCAGCGACTCAAGACTGGGCACCCATGAGGCACTCTGGGCCATCAGCAGCAGCAGAACTGTACTCCAGTACAATCTGTAACCTCATGGCCCACCATAGCCCCCACTCAACCATTACCATCAAGCCAGGGGATCAACCTGGTTATAGAGTTTAGCAGCACCAGGCATACCTAAAAATGAGGTGTCAGTCTGGTGTGTGTCAGCATTACGTGTGTGCCAAGCAGCATAATCAGCAAGTACAGATAAAGCTAAGCAAGGCCAACCCAACCCAACCTAAGCTCTGTAATCCTGCTACATCCGGTCGTGAATGGTGGTGGACAACTAAACAACTCATTCAAGGTGGAAGCAGCTCCAGAACTATTCCCATTCTCAATGAGGGAAGAGCCCAGCACATCAGGGTAAAGCTAAGGCTGATGATTCACAGCAATCTCACCAGAAGTGCAGAGTGGATGATCCAGCTAGGCCTCCTCCAGCAGTCACCAGCATCAGAAATACCAGTCTTCAGCCAATTTGATTCATTCCATGTGATATCACGAAACAGTCGGAGGCAGTATATACTGTAAAGGCAATGGGCCCTGATCACATTCCAGCAATAGTATTGAAAACGTGGCTCCAGAACTTGCTGCTCCCCTAGCCAAGCTCTTCCAGTACAGTTACAACACTGGCATCTTCCTGACAATGTGGAACATTGCTCAGGCATCCTGTACACAAAAGGCAGGACAAATCCAACCCGGCTGATTACAACACCAGTGGTCTATTCTTGATCATCAGTAAAGTGATGGAAGATGTCATCAACAGTGCTATCAAGCAGCACCTGCTCAGCAATAAGCTGCTCAGTGAGGCCCAGTTTGGGTTCCAGCCAAACTCCATCCAGCTCCTGACCTTATTACAGGCCTGGTTCAAATATGGACAAAAGAACTGAGGTGAGAGGAACAGTCCTTGACACGAAGGCTGCATTCGACCATGTGTGGCATCAAGAAGCCCAAGCAAAACTGGGATCAATGGTTATCAGGGGGCAAACACTCCGCTGTTTGGAGTCACACCTGGCACAGAGGAAGATGGTTGTGGTTATTGGAGGTCAGTCATCTCAGGACCAGGATATCCCTGCAAGAATCCCTCAGGGTAGTGTTCTCGGCCCAACCATCTTCAGCTGCTTCATCAATGACCTTCCCTCTGTCATATGGTCAGAAGTGGTGATGTTTGCTAATGATTGCATTGTGTTCAGTACCATTCATGAAGCAGTCTGTGTCCAGATGCAACAAGATCAGGACAATATCCAGGTTTGGGCTGACAAAGTGGCAAGTAATGTACATGGCACACAAATGCCAGGCATCACCACCTCCAATAAGAGACACTCAGACCACCGCACCTTGAAATTTAATGGTGTTACCATCACTGACTGTCCCAGAAGCACCATCCTGGGGGTTACCATTCACCAAAAACTCAACTGGATTCACCACATAAACACAGTGGCTACAAGAGCAGGTCAGAGGCTTGGAGTACTGCAATGAGTAACTCAACCCAAAACCTGTTCATTATCTACAAATCACAAGTCAGTATTGTGATGGAACACTCTTCACCCTGGATGGGTGCAGCTCCAACAAATCACAAGAAGCTTGACACCATCCACAACAAAGCAGTTCACTTGATTGGCACAAATCCACAAGCATCCATTCCCTCCACCACTGATGCTCAGTAGCAGCAGTGTGTACTATGTACAAGACGCACTGCAGAAATTCACCAAAAGCCCTCAGGCAGCACTTTCCAAAGCTACAACACTTCCATCTCAAAAGACAAGGGCAGCAGATACATTGGAATACCCACTTCCTGCAAGTATTCCTCCAAGCAACACATCATTCCGACTTGGAAATCTATCACCGTTCCTTTACTGTCACTGGGTCAAAATCCTGGAAGTCTCTCTCAGTGGGCATTGTGGGTCAACCCACAGCAGGTGGACTGCAACAGTTCAAGGTGGCAGTTCACCACCACTTTCTCAAGGGCAACTATGGATGGGCAATAACTGCAGGTGAGCTAGCGATGCTTGCACCCCACGGAGTGAATTTTTAAAAATAATAAAAGGTAGCAGAGTCGTTGAACTCGGAAGGTTCCAGGTACCTTATTTGGTCCATGTTGAATTAATTGATCTCAGCTAATTGAATTTGGTTTCCCCCAGGATAGAACTAGCTAACCGGGCACTGTTGGAGAACTGCACTTGTGCAGTTGTTACCAAATGGGAGAATGATAGCTCACAGATAAATAATCGATTGCACACATGGCAAAAGTGCCTCTTCGTTTCAACAGGACAATTGCTGAGACATGGCTGGCTCCGCTGGTGGCAACCCAGGGAAAGGGGACCTCAAAGGTTAGAGTCAAAACAGGCTGAGCCGGGAGTAAACTTTTCACACCACTGGTTGCGGAAGTCTGGAACTATTTCCACATAATATTTGTGTGTGTTGCAATAATTGGAACTTTCTAAGCCCAAAACTTAAAAACTGGTGAAGTTTGCTAAGGCTTGGAAACAGAGTAATGATGGGTGAATGCAGTTGCAATGCAAATTGGCCATGATCTACAACAAACAAGGCTTGATAGGCTGAATGGCCCTCTCCAGTTCCTAAGCTCCTTTGAGCAGTGTACTTTGGGAGGTGGGAGGTGGTGAGGAACCATCTTCCATTTCTATCCTCCAAGCAGGTGAGAAGGTGGGAAGGCAGAGAGGAAAGCATTGTGCATAATAGCTGAGGGTCGGTACAATTAGCAGGATCACCATCCGGCTGTTGCCCCAGAACAATCAAGCAGAAAGGCATTCAGAGACTTTCTCCTGAAGTGTATACTCATCAGGAAATTATGAGATCATTTTGTTCTGTAGCAATATGAAGAGTCCCTCATTCTACCCATGGACATGTTGCAATCAGCTCCTCAGGTCAGGAGATAACTGCACTGAATCAGAAAGCAGAGACCTTTCCAGCTTCAGTCTTTTGTCTCCTTTGTTGCATCCATTTCTTTTGAGATCCACTTGCTTCCAATTTGAGCTTCCACATGAAATTTGATTATAGAACAGTCCCAAAATAAAGAAGCAAAATTAAAAAGCAGAGAAAAAGCTAAGTAGCAATTCCAGTATCTCAGTGAAGAAGCCACAGAACATACAGAAGAGTTACAGAATCCCTACAGTGTGGGAGCAGGCCATTCAGCTCATTGAGTCCACGCTGACTGTCTGAAGAGCATACCACCTCGATCCACACTCTTACCCTCTCCCTGTAACCCTGCACATCCTATAGCTAATCCACTGAACCACCACAATGCTGGACACTAGAGGAAATTTAGCTTGGCCAATCTACTGAACCTGCACATCTTTTGACTGTGGGAGTAAACTGGAGCACCTGGAGGAAAACTTATGCGGACACAGGAAGAATTTGCAAACTCCACACAGACAGTCGCCCAAGGCTGGAAACAGGTAGAGAATTACTATAATTGCACACTGGGCAGAAGGACTAAGTCAGATATCCAATTACAAATACCTATATACCAACAAAGGTTTCAAACATTTAATTGTAAACTCAGGTCATAAAGTCATGACTGTTGATGGTGTTACATTGTGAAGGAGCAGGAGCCCACTCAGACCAATGTATGACATACTGAGCAAAGAGAGTGAGAAAGAAATCCCTGACAATGATGATTCTTTGATCATGTTGCATGAAAACAATCAGCAGTAAAACAACAAGGTCAACGCAGAGCAACAGAGAATAACAAGAACCTCTCTACATAGGGGATAAAAGAGGGGGAGGTGTGGCATTGCTTGTCGAAGATAGTATTACAGCGGTGGAAAGGACGATGGATGAAGACTCGCCATCTGAGGTAGTTTGGGCTGAGGTTAGGAATAGGAAAGGTGAGGTCACCCTGTTAGGAGTTTTTTTACAGGCCTCCTAATAGTCCTAGAGACATAGAAGAAAGGATTGCGAGGATGATTCAGGAGAAGAGTGAAAGTAATAGGGTGGTTGTTATGGGGGACTTTAACTTTCCAGATATTGATTGGGAAAGCTATAGCTCGAGTTCGTTAGATGGGTCGGTGTTTGTCCAATGTGTGCAGGAGGGTTTCCTGACACAATATGTAGACAGGCCAACAAGAGGTGAGGCCATACTGGATTTGGTTCTGGGTAACGAACCAGAATTGGAGGTAGGTGAGCATTTTGGGGACAGTGACCACAATTCGGTGACTTTTACTCTAGTGATGGAGAGGGATAATTGTGCACTGCAGGGCAAGAGTTATAGCTGGGGGTAGGGAAATTATGATGCGGTGAGGCTCGACTTAGGATGCGTGGCTTGGAAAAGTAGGCTTCAAGGGAAGGGCGCAATTGATATGTGAGCTTGTTCAAGGAGCAACTATTGAGTGTCCTTGATAAGTATGTACCTGTCAGGCAGGGAGGAAAGGGTCGTGTGAGGGAGCCGTGGTTTAATAAGGAATTGGAATCCCTTGTAAAAGGGAAGAGGGTGGCCTATGTAAAGATGAGGCGTGAAGGTTCAATTGGGGCGATTGAGAGTTATAAGGTAGCCAGGAGGAATCTGAAGAGAGAGCTAAAAGCAGCAAGGAGGGGACATGAAAAGTCCTTAGTTGGTAGGATTAGGGAAAACCCAAAGGCTTTCTATAGGTATGTCAGGAATAAAAGAATGACTAGGGCAGGAATAGGTCTAGTCAAGGATAGTAGTAGGAAGTGTGGAGGCTGAAGAGATTGGGGAGACACTGAATGAATACTTTTCGTCAGTATTCACTCAGAAACAGGACATTGTTGCCGATGTGAATACTAAGTCACAATTAATTAGAATGGATGGCTTTGAGGTATGTAGGGAAGAGGTGTTGGAAATTCTGGAAAGGGTGAAAATAGATAAGTCTCCTGGGCCTGATGGCATTTATCCTAGGATTCTCTGGGAAGCAAGGGAGGAGATTGTAGAGCCATTGGCCTTGATTTTTATGTCCTCGTTGTCTACAGAAATAGTGCCAGAAGACTGGAGGATAGCAAATGTGGTTCCCTTGTTCAAGAAGGAGAGTAGGGATAACCCTAGTAACTATAGGCCGGTGAGTCTCACTTCTGTTGTGGGCAAAGTCTTAGAGAGAATTGTAAGGGATAGGTTTTATGAACATCTGGATAGGAATAATGTGATCAAGGATAGTCAGCATGGTTTTGTGAAGGGCAGGTCGTGCCTCACAAACCTTATTGAATTCTTTGAGAAGGTGACTAAGGAGGTGGACGAGGGTAAAGCGGCAGATGTGGTATACATGGATTTTAGTAAGGCGTTTGATAAGGTTCCCCATGGTAGGCTACTGCAAAAGATACGGAGGTATGGCATTGAGGGTGAGTTGGAGGTTTGGATTAGGAATTGGCTGGCTGGAAGAAGACAGAGGGTAGTAGTTGATGGTAAAGGTTCATCTTGGAGTGCCGTTACTAGCGGTGTTCCGCAAGGATCTGTTTTGGGACTATTGCTGTTTGTCATTTTTATAAATGTCCTGGAGGAGGGGCTAGAAGGTTGGGTGAGCAAGTTTGCGGATGATATGAAAGTCGGTGGGGTTGTTGACAGTGAGGAAGGATGTGGCAGGTTACAGCGGGATATAGATAAGCTGCAGAAAGGTGGCAAATGGAGTTCAATGTAGGTAAGTGTGAAGTGATTCACTTTGGTAAGAGTAACAAAAAGATGGGGTACTGGGCTAATGGTCGGATACTTGGTAGTGTGGATGAGCAGAGAGATCTTGGTGTCCATGTACACAGATCTCTGAAAGTTGCCACCCAGGTAAATAGTGCTGTGAAGAAGGCATATGGCGTACTGGCTTTTATTGGTAGAGGAATTGAGTTCTGGAGTCCTGAGGTCATGTTGCAGTTGTATAAGACTCTGGTGCGGCCGCATCTGGAGTATTGTGTGCAGTTTTGGTCGCCATACTATAGGAAGGATGTGGAGGCACTGGAACGGGTGCAGAGGAAGTTTACCAGGATGTTGCCTGGTATGGTAGGAAGATCGTATGAGGAAAGGTTGAGGCGCTTGGGGTTGTTTTCATTGGAGAAAAGAAGGTTTAGGGGTGACTTGATAGAGGTGTACAAGATGATTAGGGGTTTAGATAGGGTTGACCGTGAGAACCTTTTTCCACGTATGGAGTCAGCTATTACGAGGGGGCATAGCTTTAAATTAAGGGGTGGTTGGTATAGGACAGATGTTAGGGGTAGGGTCTTTACTCAGCGAGTCGTGAGTTCATGGAATGCCCTGCCAGTAGCAGTGGTGGACTCTCCCTCTTTATGGGCATTTAAGCGGGCATTGGATTGGCATATGGAGGATAGTGGGGTAGTGTAGGTTAGGTGGGCTTGGATCGGCGCAACTTCGAGGGCCAAAGGGCCTGTACTGCGCTGTATTCTTCTATGTCCTATGTTCTATCTCCATAATGTATCAAGCATCTCAACACTTGGCATTGGGAAAAAGCAGCAGGCAAAAACAGCACAAGAAGCAAGCTCAGTTGTAGAGCAGTTGGTTTGTAGAGCAGTGTGATACCAACAGCATGGGTTCCATTTCAATCACAGTTTGAGGTTACCATGAAGGACTTTCCTTCTAAAGCTCTTCCCTGAGAAGTCTGGTGGCCCTCAGGTTAAATCACCACCAGTCGCTTCTCTCTCTAATGACAGAGCAGCTCCAATGGTCTGGTAAGACTATGGCGACACAACATCAAGGAGCATGCTGCCACACTAATGCCCCACCCACCCCTTCCCAAAACCACCTTCTGCCCCAAGTGTGGCAGAGTCTGTGGAAGCCACATTGGCCTGTACAACTTCCTACAGACTCCCTCTGAGAATGGAAGAGAGTCATCCTCATCTGTGAGGTACCGCCGATGATGATGATGATGATGATGATGATATGATCCCCAGATCGAGATATGTTGTTAAATTGCCAAAGTGTTATATTGAAGATGAAGTTCCTAATCTTGTTCACTCAGTCTTTACCTGTTTATAGAGTTAGTAAATTAACAAAACACAGCTGTCTACAACCATGTGTATTTGTTTGGGATAAGATCCTATCTTTGGGATGAGGGGAATGTTGTGTTTTTGCCTCACAGCTAGAATACAGGGTTGTTTTTAAGAGACATGCTCATTATATCATCACTATATCATAGCATATGATCGAAGGGCATATAGGTCTCAGACTTCATCTTAACTGGGGCCACATGAAGCATGACATGCTGATGGAAGAGTGCTGCTCTTTGTAACTGAATTGCTTAGCAATAGCCCAGACAATCGGACTGAATAATGTGCAGAATGTGTAATACAGCTGAAATAAAGTTCGATGAAATCTTTCAGTACTATGTTACCTACATCTAATTCTTAAACTGGGGGAGCCAACATAAGTATTACCGAATCAGGAACAAATACCCTGTTGATAGTAAAGACCCACCACACAATGGCAGATCATATAGAGGAGACACACATGCTCTTTAATTCTCTGTTTACATATGATGAGACACACATTAATGCAAGGAATTATAGTGTATGCAATGTGATAGACATAATAAGCACTAATTAGCCTTCCATAGTACGCATAGTCTGGTACCAGTACTAGCCATTATTCCAGTATCAGCAAAGAACAATCACTCAGTAATATACTGATTCAAGGATAATCAAATTGCCAGTAGTCGGTTCTGCTATAATGTGTGTTACTTTAAGGCGAATTGCCTCTAACGCGATCAAAGAATTTAGACCGTTATTTGTAGAACTTACCTTACCTCTTTTGGCTATAACATGATTGTGGTCCCTTAATTCAAATTGGGCACCAATGCGCAATTTTCGTCTAACACAAGATCGCATGAGAATGGAACTATCACGTTATATCTGAACCAACTATATTGATACCTGTTTTTATTCATTGAGATGGTTTGTCCATAAAAGACCAACTGATGAGATTGCAGGCATAATTTACCAATGACAGTGAGCTATTTGTAACCTTATATTAGGCCAGGCACAGACTAAAAAAATAGCTTACTTTCTCTGGAAATTATGAAGAGATAATGCAAAAGGAAAAGGTGACATGGAGTCAGGCAAGGAGGACTATTTGAAGGATAAACCTCAGAAATATATCTCAACAAGCCTCCCAACAAGGCAAAATGGTGCAACAATGCTTCAAAAGGAATCCTTCTGTCTCCATTAGTGGAATTTATCCAGGGTTAAACTTCATGTCCCACTGATAAATAAATATAATGCAAGACAAAGGCTGTGTAAAAGCTCTTTCAACTGGCAGAATATTGAAAATTTGAAGAAATTTGAGTTCATTGAACCTTTTACTAGGCTTACATGAAAAACATGCACAATTTCATGCCATTGAACATCCTTTCACTGTTGCAATGTAAGACACTCGGTAGTTAACAGGCACACAGAAAGCTCTCATCAATATTGATCAGGTATTCTGTTTTAGCAATCTTATTCAAGGGATTAATATTGGTCAAGGTACTAGGGAGAACTCTGTTTCTCTCTTTGAAAATGCATTGGAATTACTCATGCCCTGGAACTCAGTCGAATGTGCCATTTAGAAGACAGCCCCCCTGACATTTCTGCAGCCTCTGTGCTGGGGTAGGTTTGGTGTTCAAGGAGTGAATTTTAATCAGGGCTCAGAAACCAACATCGGAGGGAAGTTCTGGGCATCTGGCACCGAGTTCTTTAAGCACACCCTAAGCTCTCATCAACTGAAGACTCTGGAGCAGCTGCACTGTCCAATCAGTGTCAATGGGTGGTCTCCTGACACTGAAGTCTTTCCAATACTCAGAGATTGACAGGCACAAGATGAGAGCCGCTGATGTGAAGATACAGTCAGAGTTGGCCAACGGCAGCCTTGTTTATTGTCAGTTTAAAAATACCGCAGTTGCCTCACCATGACCCTGGGGGGGACAAAGCATCATGACCCCTTCCTGCCTGGGCCCATCACTTGGCTGGAGATTGTTCCTCCATTGGCAACTGGGAATCCTGGTTAGTTTGGGAATATTGCTCTCTGGGTGGTCCGAAACCTGCTGATCTTCCAGCTGAAGGAGTTGACCCCGACTGAGTGCTGCAGACTGGCACGTTCCAAGGTCCAGGACTACGTGTTGAGGGACGTGCTGAAGCTTGGGGCAGCTGCCGCCAAGGCGCGGTGGGGAAAGACCACTGTGTAAAGTCTGCCTGCCTAACAAAGAACAGGGGGCCCATGCAGTCATTTGGGCTCTGCTGACGCCTCAGCTAATTATATGGGCATATGATTGAAAAATGTACAGACCTGTATAAAAATGATAAATTCTGATCTCTGTATGTACATGTTTACATATGTGTGGCATGACCAACTGTACAGACCATCAAATTATTTTATGAATAAAGTATATTTTTGAAATAGAAAAAAAGTTGGGGAATAATTAAGGCATAGCAGTGGCAGCCATTCCTATCCAGTGCTGATCTCTTCCAAGATTGAATATCTGCATCCTGGCCCTTTTAAAATTACAGTCTCCTGAGCAGGACATAATGCCCTGACCCAGGAGCAAGAGGACCAGCAGCTAAGCTGCAGCTGACACTACCTCATTGTCTCCATTTGGAGTGCACATGTTGACTCAACAGATCTCAAATAATGTCCAAACCAGCTCATGGAAAGAGACAAGAGTGCCAACAGACTTTTGAGGAACAAACAGTCCAACATAAGCTAAAGGAAGCTAGGCTTAAACCTCACAGTGCTTCTAGTCGGATCAGAACTTGAGTCCGACACCTAATCCTGGTCACCAAAAGACAAGAGATGTCTGAAAGTTGGAGGGAGTGTGGAGGCAAGGGAAGAAAATCATTCCCTAAATTCGTTGAGTTATGAGGAAGAGTTGGAATTTTCAACCAGGAAAGGAGAGGTCTGAGGGATAATCTAATATGGGTAAGAAAGAAACTAAGATAGAGATCTACCACAATCGAACTGTCATATAGGGGTCTATCCCAGTTTGAGATGGTAAAAGGCCAAACTGCAAAGAAGAGAGAGATAGATGGAGTGCAGGGAATGTGGCAGAGGGAGTGCTCATGGTGGGAAGTATTAAAAAAAAACCTTTATCTTCTGTTGGTTTGAGGATGTTGCATATGGGGGGAGGAACACTTTGTATAAATGCACAAAATAAGTGACGTAATAAACCACCTGGTTATGGATAGTGGCCAGACCAACTAAAAAGCAGACTGTCTAGTCTAAAAAACAAAACAGACAGCCACTTAAAGTTTGAAAGACTGCACAAGCTACTCATGTTGCCAATATACTTTATTTTCTTTGTAATTCTTCCTTGATCAGCTGAAACAGCCTTTGTGCTGTGAGCTGTGTGGTGAGAGCTGGAGAAGCCTGCAGGACTATTCAGCTCCCACTGATATATCATTCCCCAAGAAATTACAAGAGAAAACAAAAGATGCTGCACTGTGCATACCCAACACCGGATGGAACTGCACATGATGTTTATAAGGAAGCGCCTCTTCATGAAGTCAGAGCCAGATTCTTTCTTATGTTGTTACCATCTAGAGTGGTGATTCATCCTTACAGCTGCTCTCACAGGTGGGTAATAGATGCCTGGCTAAACTAGCACCTACCTTTTCCATTTGTGATTCTCTAATAATTGGCACGTTTCATATTCACATTTGTTAGTCATTTTCTCCGGTGGCGATTATGATAAACAATAACACTTGCTGGTATCTAGCAATGCATGAGGTCAAAATATCGCGGCGCATTTTTTAAATAGGTTGCTTGTCTCATTGTAGATAAAAGAGGCAGTCGTTGAGAATGTGGTGCTGGATTCCTGATGAAGGGCTTATGTCCGAAACGTCGATTCTCCTGCTCCTCCGATGCTGCCTGACCTGTTGTACTTTTCCATGACCACACTCTCGACTCTGATCTCCAGCATCTGCAGTCCCCACTTTCTCCTAGATAAGGGAGATAGCCTTTCTGAACTGGTGATAGCTCCAAGAGAGAGGGAGAGGTAATGGAGAGGCAATGATCTAGCAACCATTTGGTTCAGTAATTCCTTTGGGAAAGGAAATCTACTGTCCTTAGCTAGCCATTTATTTTTATGGTAGCTCTATTGATGAGGCCCCTACACCACAAATATTCCTTCCTCTCTCTTGGATCTTAAATGAGTTTAATGTTTGATCTGAAGGATAGCACCTCTGACATAGTAGCTGTGACTTCATACTGGACTCTTTATCTGGATTGTGCACTCACGTGTCTGACACCACAACATTCTAACCCAATGTATTATATGAACCATGTCATTATGACAACTGCAGGTATCATAGTTTCCCTACAGTGTGGAAGCAGACTGTACGGCCCATTGATTCCACATCAACCCTCTGAAAAGCATCCCACCCATATCCACCCCCTTATACTATCCCTGTACATTATGCATGGCTAATCCACCTAACCGACACATCCCTGTACACATTGGGCAGTTTGGCATGACCATTCCAACCTAACCTACACATCCCTGTACACTATGGGCAGTTTGGCATGACCAATCCACCTAACCTACACATCGCTGTACACTATGGGCAGTTTGGCATGACCAATCCACCTAGCCTGCACATCTTTGGATTGTGGGAAGAAACCGGAGCAGCCGGAGGAAACATTCACAGACACGGAGAGAATGTGCAAACGCCACACCGAGGCTGAAATCAAACCCAGGTCCCTGGTGTTGTGAGGCAGGAGTGCGAACCACTGGGCCATTGTGCTGCCATTTTCAAATCAACCTGTCTGGAGTCGATGGGACTATAATGCTTCATTTTCCTCCTTTCTGATTAATGATTCAATTCAGTTTGGAAAGTCCCAGTTGACCCTCTAACCACATTCTTAGGCGGTGCATTCTATATTTTAGTGATTCAGCCTGAAAAAAGTATTTCCTCTTAAGGTCATTGCTCCAAATCGGTGTCTCCTGGCTCATAGAATAGAATCCCTACAGTGTGGAAACAGGCCCTTCAGCCTAACACGTCCGCACCAACCCTCCGAAGAGCAACCCAACACCACCACCCCCACCTCATATTTCCTCCTGACTAATGCACCTAACCTACACATCCCTGAACACTACGGGCAATTCAGCATGGCCAATTCACCTAACCTGCACATCTTTGGATTGTGGGAGGAAACCCACACAGACACCAGGAGAATATGCAAACTCCACACAGGCAGCCATCTGAGGCTGGGATTGAACCTGGGTCCCTGGCGCTGTGAGGTAGCAGTGCTAACCAACACAGTGATGATGGACTGCACTATGAGTGAGTGAAGAAGGGGGCGAGCGAGTGAGTAAGCAAGCATTCTGGGCCTCCACAACATCAGCTTCATTTATATAATACATCAACTTTGTAAAATATCCCATGGTGCTTAATGGGAACAAAGCAGACAGTATTTGTCATAGAGGCATAAACGGAGACAAGTAACCAATAGCTTGGTCCAAGAGATAGTTTTTGTCTTAAGATCATCTTGATTTAAACAATGGACCTGAAGGTGGACTGGTTTAGGTGGAGGGAATTCCAGAGTTTGGGATCTAGTCAGCTGGAGGATCAGCTGAGTAGGAGCACTGATAAAAAGCAGGGATGCTAAAGAGACCAGAATTGAAGGTGTGCAGAGATCTCGACAGGCTGGAGAGCTGGGAGAGTAGCTGAGCTCATCGAGGAATTCATAACAAGGAGAATTTAAATTGCAAGGTGTTACAGATTTAGACCCAATGAAGGTCACATGTATCTGAACCTCATGAACTGAGATTAGGGCTCTGAAAAGTTAAAATTCAATTTAAATAAATTTGCAAAAGAAATCAAGCATAGATAGGAGGCGGCTTGTATGGATGAGCAGTTGGGCCAAGTGGCCTGTTTCTAAGCTGCACATTCTTTATAATCTTATCTGTCTTTATATCCAAGTAGTATTCTGATGCACTACCTATAACTCTTAACATCAACTGGGTGACAAAAGACAACTGTGGTATCACACCAACCGAAGGCTGTTATCTAAAATGCATGAATTGATTGTGTACAATTATGTTTGATAAGATACCACGTCATAAGGGAACAAGGACTGGCAGAGGAACAGATGGGAGGTTAAACAGGAGACTTGGACTGACAGTTTAACAGATGCACAAACTGACATACTAATTAATGCCGTGAGAACTGACATGTGCGCAGGTTGAACAGGAATATTACTGCTGTGAATCCAGCACAGGCCATATACACATCAGCTTTCATTCTATAACTTTTACGTTGCTTATATACCGTAGCTTATTAAAGCGAGACATCTTAACAGAAGGATCCCAATACCAGCATCGAACATCCTGGCTCTGGTGGCACAATGGTCAGACTACAGCAGCAGCACCTTTAACATAGAAATACATTCCAAAGACCTTCACAAAGAGATCATTATTAAACCAAATTGACACCAAAGCAAATTTTACACCTTTTTCAATAGCTAATAGCTTGGTCAATGTAATGGGGCTGACAGTGTATCTTAAAGGAGGACATGAGGTAGATGGACTTCGAGAATGCAGACAGAATTCCAGACCTTAGAGTTGATGCAGCTGAAATCAAGACCACCAAAGATGGAGTCAGGAAAATCTGGGATGTGTAAGATGTCAGAATAACAGGAATTTTGTAAGGTTCTAGTACAGGAAGGGATCATGGAGAGAAGCAGGGCTACAGGCATAGCATGAGAATCTTAATACCAATGTGTTGCCATTACCAGGAACCACAAAAGTCAATAAATATAGGAATGATGGATGAAAGAGACTAATTGTGAGTTACACTATGGGTCACAGAGCTCAAATGGATGTTGGAAACTCAACGCAGAGAGTGTGTGTACAGATAAGGTGACAAAGGCATGAATGAGGATTTCAGTGAGCTGAGGCATGGCAGTGTTACAGAGCTGGAAGCAGATGTCTTGGACATAATTTGATGGAAACTAATCTCAGAGTGAGATTTAGACAACGCCAGATGGCAGTGGCTTCAGTCTTCCCAATATTTAGGAGAACCTTTCTGTTCATCCCAAAATGGAAGTCAGATAAACAGCCTGACAAATGCGTGGGAGAGGAAAGGCAGAGAGAGGTGGAGATAAAGTGGAGTTGGTTGTCATTAACATATATATGGAATTCCACATGTAGTGAGTTGTTACTGCAGACGGGCAGCATGTAAGTGGGAAATAAGAGCATGCCAAGGAAAGGTCCATGGGGCCATGATTGGTAACAATGGCAGAGCAGGAAGAGAAGACACTGCAAGGGATTCTCTGGCTGTAACAAGTGAGACCAGTATGAATGATGTCAGTGCAGGTGCATCCAGTTAAATGATGGAGGAGGATGATGTGGTCACGGAAAAGAGTGAAGACAGTTCGAGAATTAGGACCTGGTGATAATCTATATATGGATATCTTTTTTGATCTTGGTATGGGCATGGTCAGAGCTGTTGTGCAGCCACAAAGCTGATTGGAGGGATTCAAACATAAAAACTTTTGGGAGACATTAGTTAGATGTTTACGATAAAGAATATCTGTTACATACAATAGTCCCCCTATACCCACGGGGAATACATTCCAAGACCTACCGTGGATAGTCATGAACCCATTCGTTTAAGTGGGAAGCTTACCTTCCCGGCAGCCCCCGCTCCCTGATTCTGAAACGTTCCCGGTAATATGTTCAGGCTGCAGTAAACCGCAGAGATCTGCAGATACAGCAGTTAGCCTGTACACAATGATAAATGAGACACTGGGAAGGGGATAGCAGAGTGGGAATACCACTAGACTACCATTCCAAAGGTTCACAGCAATTTTCTGCAGACACAAATTCAAACACCAACACAATAAGTTATGGAATTGAAATTTAATTAATTAAAAAAATTGAAATTGAAAGCTGGAGATTCTATTGCTTGGTGTAATAACCCATCCAATTCACTAATGCACTTTAGGAAAGGAAATCTGCCATCCTAGCTTGGCCTACATGTAGTCAGGCCCACAGCAGTGCGGATGACTCTGAAATGGCCTGGCACGATTCCGCATATCAGGGGCAATTAGGGATGTGCAACAAAGGCTGGACTTGCCAACGATGCTGACATCTCATGGAAGATTGGCGAACATTTATGTAACAGTGTGAATGTTGAAAGCTAGAAATCAAAACCTTTGCAATTTCTTGTTTCAACACATACACTTTACAAAGTTGACGTGCTCTAGCATCTTGTTTCAGTTTTTCAGTAACATGGAGGCTATTAACCCTTTTGGTTTGGACATACTCTCCGATGTGTCATCTCCTGATTCCCCTTAGCAACATTTCCTAAACCACATCAGTTTTCATGTGCGTCCTGGTGATCCCTAGTTTAATTCACCACGACCTCACTTGACTCTCTCACTGCCCTAAATTATCAGACAGTTTCTCTGATGGCCTGTACTATAGAAGCAGACATTTTCTTCAAGGAAATACAGTCGATTCTGCTATAATGTGGTAGTTCCGTTCTCATGCTTTCCCATGTTATAAGAGAATTGCCTAATCACAGCACCATTTAACTAATGGAACCACAATCATGTTCTAACCAATACATGCTTTAGAAACAGTGTCCCTAGTTTATCAGTAATGTTAAAGTGAATTGGCATTAACAAAATGCTCCTTATAGGAGAATGATCTTTATTGGGAAGACTGGAAACATCATTTCTGATCTCTGCCAAAACTTCCTCTCCCATGTGGCTGAACTCCATTTGTCTCATGAGCAACTGAGCAAGGCTGAACCAGATTATTTGTAATCTTGATGTTGTATTTTTCACCAAAAAATGAATTTTCAATCAGAAATCTCATAATCATGGAGACCACTTATTTCCAGCTCTATAACATCCATAAGTTTACTCCTGCCTCACTTTGTCTGCTGCTGAATCATTCCACTGAGGGCCAGATTTTCTCCTTGGCTGAGGATAAACTATCCTATGCACCTTGCAGAATTCACATCCAATGCATGTGTGACATTGCCTGGGATTTTATCATAGAGCACTTCAATTTATAAGATGCGGCTTCAGGAGCTTGGGTGTGCAGGTGGAATGAGTAGAAAGCCTAAACCAGCAGCCCAGTTCCCAACATAAATTAAAGACCTTCTAAAGCTCATCCCTCACAACACTCATCCAACCAGCCAACCAGCCAATAATCCTTCAGAATACCCATACCATTCTGGACCCCTCAAATGCTGCATGACAAATCTATGCCTTCAGCTCCCCGTGCCATTCTATACTGCCTCAGATCAAGCATCCATGTAGCCAAGCATTCATAATGGCCACAGCTGTCATAACAAAGGCTTTGTTGTCTGAATCTGACAGAATAGATGGTGTCCCACTATCATTTATAGCAGAATACCTGTCAATTAATGTGGGGGAGAAGGTGTTATGACTCCTTTTGACTTTCAACCACAGCTGTGTGTCAATTTAAATCTGAGTTCCAAACATGTCTGCAGAGGCATATTTTATATTTTGTTATTTTGTAATGTATTTTGCCACACCTGACAATTGTACAAGTTCTGTGATGACTACAGACACACAATGGCATTCAAAGTAAGGGTCAGCTTTGGAGGAGAGATCCCTTTGATGAATTACTGCATTAAAACCATATCTACATTACAATACAGCAGCTAACACTGACATTCGAAGATGCCAAAACATTTTCCACTTTCCTGATTCATCAGCAGGCTTCTCCCAGTGGTCATGATCACTACAGCTTCCAAACCTTATACTACCACTTTAAAACATTTTGTGGGGAAAAAAGTGATTTTCTTGTGCTCCTTACATTAGGCATTTTGTTTAACCGTAAGCCGTGATATGTCAGCGATAGCTCAATTTTAAAGTTCTCCTCACTGTACATACACCTCCTCCCTGTCTCTGTTATCTTCCTCAGTCACAGAACTCTCTGTGATAGCTGAATTCTGGTTCTTGGACTCCTCAATCATTGCTGACCATCCCTTTTTTCATCCCCTCAATCCCAAATCTCCACATCCTCCCCACTCCCTTTCCCTAAGAAAAAAACACACACTCCTTAAAACATTTCTTTCAACCAAGCTTTTAGCCATCTTGCCAAATATTTCCGAATGAGGCTCAGTGTCATAGTTTGCTTGATAATGCCAAATTTTGGAGCATCTTAGAAAGTTCTGTTGTACAGTAGCACCTCGACATACGAACGACCCCGTTCACGAACAAATCGGTTTACGAACAGGATTGTACGTAAAATTTTGCTTCAACGTACGTACGAAATTCAAGGTACAAACGCAGGTACGAACGCAAAAAACCCATGTGTGACCACGTGGTTTCATTGTTCTGCTTTGCTATCCGCTTGTTGAACGCAAAAGCTCTCGGGCCCCGCATGATCTCATTCAGTTTGTCTTTGGCGCATGCGCTGTGAACAGCTGTCCAAGCATTCTTACACTATACAAACAATGGGAAAAATTGATTCAGTTCGCGAACTTTTCGGTTCGCGAACCTGTTCCCGGAACGGATTAAGTTTGTAAGTCGAGGCGCTACTGTATTTGTTTGTGGCTTGTGGGTGTCGCTAGTTATGCCAGTGTGTTTTACTTGCCTCTGGTTGTCCTTGTGAAGGTGGAGAAGTTGTTGTTGTAATGAGTATATACAAATCTTTGATCCCTCGCTTTTCATGTCTCAGGCAGCCAAATGATGTGGTTCCCCAAATCTTACTTCTCTTCCGGCTGTTGCCTGACTTGTGGTTGGTCATCATTGTGAGAATGATTGATGCAGTCAAGTATCAGTATTTCAAAGCTAAAACTGCATAATATCACAGGAATAGATGACATGATGGAATATGACACTCTCATTACACCTCTGAGACGGGGCATTAATTCCAGTTCATACTGAGAGAGATGTGAACCTGCTGTGTCAGGTAGTTGCTGAAATCTAAATAAAGTTACTCTGTGTATCTTAATTTAGTTTTCTGTGGACACGGTAATGGCATAAAGCTGCCAATTAATTGATGCGATCAACTCATTCAGTGGGCTCTGATTACAGAACATTACAGTACAGAAACAGGCACTCAGCCCAATGTTTCTAGATTCGTAATCAACCTATTTCATCCTAATCGATTTGCATGTCTTTAACCAAATGTATTTATGTAGCTTCCCTTAAAGGCATCCATGCAAGTTGCTCCATATTTTCACAACCCTGATTTTTTAAATCGTATTTGTTAGTGAACAACGTTTATGTACGGTCCTTAGTTTCAGTTTTCGATGGCTCCTACTATTGGATGTATTCCCTCTGCATTGAAAATGGGAAAAGGAATGTTTGGTGTTGAAAGCAGGAAATAATTTGCTTTTGGTAAAAAGGACATTGCATTAAAGATTTTGTGAGTGACTACTTCTGGGGATCTACGATATTCAGTGTTTAGAACACTAAACATTACAATTGAGATGCTCACTTATTAAGGCTGAAGGATATAATGATTATTTCCATGTACTGGCACTTTGGGATATAATGGGAGGTAATTATTTGTGTTTTGTTGATTTATTTACATGGCCTGGTTCCATGTAAGTCTGATAGGTTGCCACTTCCAAATCAGGTTGAAGATTTGGCCTGGGCCCTTGATGAGGACTTAGTTCATATTCTGCAAATTTCAATCAATGATCAACCAGGTACTCTCTTAATTCCTGATGAAGAGCTTATGCCAAAAATGTCAATTCTCCTGCTCCTCAGATGCTGCCTGACCTGCTGTGCTTTTTCTGCACTACACTCGTGACTTTGATCTCCAGCATCTGCAGTCCTCACTTTCTCCTAGGTGCCCTTAAGCCTGAGAAACAAGCCTTTTACAGTTTAGCAGAAATAAAGAAACAATGAACAGTGCAAACATGACAACAGCTTCACAAAGATGGTATAATTGCTTCTGCTGCAGTCCTTGAATCCCTTTGCATACAACTCAGCAAGCAAATACAAAAAAGGTGCAACAATTTAAGAAGACTGTTCCAGGGGAGGAGGAAGATCCTGACCTGTGTGTAGCTCACTCACAGTGAAGTGCTCTGCTAAGCTCTAACAGCAGCAGCTCCCCAACGGACCGCTGTTACAAATGTAATGGTATGCAGCTACAGCTCCTAATGAGATCGACGCTTGTATTTATTGTTACAAATAGGCTGAGGGGGAATGAAGATGTTCGTGCCTCAAATTGTCAGTCTTGTAGTGAATCCTCATTATGCTGTCAGACAAATAGCCAGACAATCACAAGATCCCTTATGTGATGTTGGCCTGGAGAAGTAAAGGGAATTAGCACAATGATGGTGTGTGCAGAATTTCAAGCACGCTGTTCCAAAGATTAGCAATGCCTTTTAATTTATCACTCATTGGGCTGCAATGAATAATTGAGACACGGTCTAACCTGAACTCTAAATCAATTAAAAGGTTATTAACAAAAATTGGAAATAAATTCTTAAAGTTGTGTACAGTTACATCTGGCTGAATTTTAACATTGAAAGATGGGCTGGATCGAATATTAACATTTTGAAAAAAATCTCTGACACAACCCAGCACAGCTACGCGGGGTTTAATAGGAAAGAGACAATGGGCGACCTTCTCCGAGCAAGCGGGTTGGTAATTTTGTTATTGACACCCCTGATCCTACCTGTTCCTTGGATTTAACTGTGACGGGTGAGGTTTCTCCGATCTCCAGGAAGCCTGGCTGCTGAAGGGCAGTTTCAGGGAGAAGGTACAGTTTGTGGGCCCAGAGAAGGAGTACAGTCTTCCTGAACTGAATCCCAAAAGTTCCCCGCCTGTAAATAGCCAATCGAGATTGGGTATCAGAACCTTTCTCTCGGAACCCAAACCTCTCCAAGGCCCAAGTCGTGAACTGATCCACATGCTTCTGCAGGCTGCTCTGCAAGCCCTCCCTATATGAAGGGAAGACAAGGCTGTCAGTCAGGGCAAGGGGATTATGTGGGAGCAGATTAACTGTCAAGCACAAAATGCTCAGGTTGTGGACTTTCAAACTTCCTGTTGAAACTCTGACCCCGGCCCCAATTAACCATCCCTATTAATATCTCGGTCATTGAGCCTATAGGACAGAAACAGAAACAGAAACTGGTCTATCTGATGTTAATACTGCACACAAGCCTCCTCTAACTCCTTTTCATCTAACCCTATCAATACACCCTTCGACATCTTTCCTTAGATGTATCAAAGGGACAGAAAATGAAGTATGCACCATAGTTTCACAAAAGGCTGGTCGTGTCATTTCGTGGCGAGTTGGCGTTCATGGATAAGGATCGTTAGCTGTCTTCCTGTTTGTCCAATGTAGTGTTTTGTGCAGTCCTTGCATGGGATTTTGTACACTACATTGGTTTTGCTCATGCTGGGTATCGGTCCTTTGTTCTGGTGAGTTGTTGTCTGAGAGTCTGTTATGAGTCCTAGTGGTCGTAGTAGTCTGGCTGTCAGTTCAGAAATGTTTTTGATGTATGGTAATGTGGCTAGTCCTTTAGGTTGTGGCATGTCCTCCTTCCGTTGTCTTTCCCTTAGGCATCTGTTGATGAAATTGCGGAGGTATCCGTTTTTGGTGAATACGTTGTGGAGGTGTTCTTCTTCCTTTTTTTGCAGTTCTGGTGTGCTGCAGTGTGTTGTGACCCTTTTGAACATAGTCTTGATGCAACTTCTTTTGTGTGTGTTGGGGTGGTTGCTTTCGTAGGTCAGGACTTGGTCTGTGTGTGTGGCTTTCCTGTATACCTTTGTGGTGAATTCTCCATTCGGTGTTCTCTGTACCATAACGTCTAGGAATGGGAGAAACTATGGTCTCATTCAATGTAACGGCACAGTTCACCTCTATCGACAAAACCCTAGCCAGAGAAACAATAGCCAACCTGCTGGACATACAAAACAGACAACAAGATGGGGAACCTATCGACAAAGACTGCATACTCAAACTACTGGACCTGTGCCTCACAACACACTTCACATTCAACAACCAAATATATGAACAAATCAATGGCACACCCATGGGCTCAACCATCTCTGGACTCATAGCGGAAGCGGTAATGCAAAGATTAGAACAAACAGTCTTACCACAAATTCAACCCAAACTCTGGGTCAGATATGTAGATGATATCTTTGTAATCATTAAAAACACAGAAATAGAGAGCACACACCGGATCATCAATGCCACACTAACAGGAATCCGATTCACTAGAGAGGAAGAAAAGGACAACCAACTCCCATTCCTAGACGTGATGGCACAGAGAACACCGAACGGAGAATTCACCACAAAGGTACACAGGAAAGCCACACACACAGACCAAGTCCTGAACTACGAAAGCAACCACCCCAACACACAGAAAAGAAGTTGCATCAAGACACTGTTCAAAAGGGGCACAACACACTGCTGTACACCAGAACTGCAAAAAGAGGAAGAATAACACCTATACAATGTATTCGCCAAAAACGGATACCCCCGCAATTTCATCAACAGATGCCTAAGGGAAAGACAACGGAATGAGGACATGCCACAGCCCAAAGGACTAGCCATGTTACCATACATCAAGAACATTTCTGAACTGACAGCCAGACTACTACGACCACTAGGACTCATAACAGCACACAAACCAACAGCCACTCTCAAACAACAACTCACCAGGACAAAGGACCGATACCCAGCATGAGCAAAACCAATGTAGTGTACAAAATCCCATGCAAGGACTGCACAAAACACTACATAGGACAAACAGGAAGACAGCTAATGATCTGTATCCATGAACACCAACTATCCATGAAACGACATGACCAGCCTTAGTAGCCACACACTCAGATGACAAGCAACATGAGCTCAACTGGGACAACACTACTATTATAGGACAAGCCAAACAGAGAACAGCCAGGGAATTCCTAGAGGCATGGCACTCATCCACAGATTCAATCAATAAGCACATCGACCTGGACCCAATATACCGGCCACTGCAGCGGACAGCTGGAACTGACAACTGGAAGCGGCAGATACAAATCACTATAAATGCCGGAGGAAACATCACAGAAGCACTTCACAGGAGGCTCCCAAGCACTGAGGATGTCACCGAGACAGGGGACGAAACATCTGCAACACAAATTCCCAGCTTGGCGAACAGAACCACAACAACGAGCACCCGAGCTACAAATCTTCTCCCAAACTTTGAATAAAGTGTTCCATAGAAACAGGTCAAATGTCAGAAAATAATACTGAAGAAAACGTTTGCATTTCTACGGTCCTTGGAAGGTAACTAAGCAGTTTACAGCCAAAAAACTACTTTTAAAATGTCATCACTGTTGTAATGTAGGCACATGCACCAGTGATGACCTGCAAACAGCAATGAGGTAAATATTGCTCAGAGCACTAAGGGCTTCCCTGCTCCTCTTCAGAATAGTACCATGCAATCTTTCAGTTCCACCTAAGGTGCCAAACTGGCCCTCAGTTTCACATCTCACCTGGAAGAGAACACCTTTGGTAGTGTAGCATTCACTGAGCACTGCACCAGAAGGTCAGCCTAGATTACGTATTCCAGTCTTTGGAATGGGAATTGAAGCTTTCGCTGAGATGTACGAGCGCTACCCACTGGAAAAATGTTGCACCTTGAGATAATGGCTTTAATTCTGCCCAGCTTTGGGAATGTCATATAGAGAGGCCACAGTAGCCGCTGTGGTAAATTGAAAATCGTCAAATTGGCACGGTAAAAGGGATAGCTCTCCTTGACTGGGATGGGCACAGCATTCTTAAATTAGTAACTGTTCCATGATTCAAAACTAACATCCCAGCACCACCAGCAACTTGAACAGCTTAATATAATTCTGATTAATCAAATAAAAACAATGTAGAACTAAAGGAAGAGGAGAGAATCTTAATATAGAACATATTCTGAAATGGTATTTTCTGACAGGTTGCAAAATTGTCAGCCACTTGCACAGCTTACACAAGAAAAGCTTGACAATCTGCATAGTATCCATAGGTCATAATAGACTCAGATTCTCTGTTGCGTACTTTTGTTACTTATCAGCAAATCAGTTTTTGCATTCACACATCGCCCTTCACAGATCTGATGGCAGCACCTAAAATTTATTTGAGGAGACAGAAATCTGGCTACCGACTTCTCTTTTATTTTTCCCTGTGTACCCACAGTCTGAAGTAGTGATCAGTGAATTCATCAATTTCAAATTTCATTATTGCAGCTGGCAATCGTTGTGAAATCTTACAGAACTGTTCTGCTGGATAAAGGATGAAAAGGGTTTGTGGGACTCCCAAGCAGCTGGTGCCATTCCTTATTAATTACAACAACTTGAATTCTATAGCCACTTATAACTTAGCAAAATGTTTTAAACCTTGTCTGTTTTCAGACAGAATTTGATACCAAGTCACTTAAAGGGCAAGTAGGTTTTAAAGAGTTTTTAAAGGGAAGAGAAGAGACATGAGGAGATTTATGATGGGACATCTAGAGCTTAGCCCTGGGGCAGCTGAAGGCATGGCCACCAAAGGGAGAGCAGTGAAAATCAGGAGGGAATTGGAGATCAGAATTAAAAGTGTTCACTGATCTCAGATAGTTGTAGGGCTCCAGAAAGTTACAGGTGTAGGGCTGGGGTGGGGGGGGGGGGTGGGGGTGGGGGTGGGGGGTGGGGGTGGGGGTGGGGGGGGTAAAGTCAAGGAATGCAAAAGGTAGAAATCAAGTTGTTGTTGGACTAGAAAATGATGCAGGTCAGTGAACACTGGGTGGGGTGTAAATGAGATTTAACCGAGGGTACAAAATGGGTTGCAAAGTTTTGAGAGGTTCACTTGTTCCTAAGAACATTCAATACCATTAGTTTGGAGTTGGGTTAGATAGAGTACCACGAGGAAGCTGCTTAATTCATGGTTGGAGCTTCCATCGATCTCTGTGCTGATTACTCACAATAAAGAGAGTCAGATGCTTCAGTTTCGGACTAATCTATATATTAAAGAAGATGAAAGATTTGTATTAATTGAGACGTTTGCTATTATGGCAAGTGCTCTATGTGTTTTAAAGCTAACAAAGTACTTTCTGGAGTATAATCACTGTCAGAATGTCAGAAATGCAGCCACCAATATGTGCACAGCAAATAGCAACATGATAATGACCAAATAATCTGTTTTTCTTATGATGAATACTGGCTAAGGCAGCAGGTATAACTTCCCGATAGGAATATCTTCTAGATAGTATCCTACACGGTCCCGAGCTGGCAAACGAAGCTCAGCATATTGTCTCATCTGAATGATACCTCTGACAGTGCAGCACCCCCTCAGTACTGCAGTGTAGTGTCAGCTGGCTGATGTCACTGTTGTACTAACTGGAAGAGTGACAGGAACACTTGGCCATGTGCAGTCAACCAACACTGCAGCCATCAATGCCAGGGTTCGAAATCTGAGGTGCGACATGAAATCTAGTTCTGTAAAGCTGTGTTTATATTGCACAGTGAAGGACTATGCATGATGGAATGAACAATAAGGTTGTATTATTGAAGTTCTGCAATGCTATCAAGGTAAGAAACAGCTGCATTTTTAGTGGGCCAAGCTTTAACCAGACTGAACATACCTTAACTTGCCACAATCGATAATAAATCAGATTATGAAAACAAACTAAAATAGTTCTTTTTACTTGCTATTTCCCCCCAGTTTTATGAAAGGGAGCCCTTCAAAACCCAGGATGCTCTGTTGGGCTTTAAGTGGACTCTTAGCTCCACGGGCATTATTCTGAATCCTTTTGATTTGCTTTATTACTCATGTGGTGAGATACAGAAAAAAATATTGTTTTGTGTGCTATCCAGGTAAATCACACCTTCCATGAGAAAATCAGGGGAATATGAATCCTACAAAGGGAAGATACATTTCTTCTGAAATATTTTTTTCAGAATGTTTTTCCTTTTTATTGATTTTTTTAACCAAAAGATATTATAATCAATTCTTCACAGTATGAGTGAATCAGAAATTAGAAATCTTACTCTGAGATTTCCTGATTGTATATCTTTATCAGAAACATGTTTTACATTGGGAACAATCAATAAATAGCAGGTAAAGCAGACACAAGAACCTGCAATTGGGTAAGGGCTGCACAGTCCCCCCAAAAAATGAGTAAGTTGAACTTAATTATTAGTTTGTGTCAAGCCAACTTCTCTGTTTTAGTGCAGCAGCTGTGATGGACACTGTATGTGCAAGAAATGCTCACCCTAGTGTTGTGGCATGAATAAACACAGCCTTTTAATTTTTGAGCACAAGCCTTAGAGTGGGACTTGAGCCCAGAACCTTGTGACTTAGTGGTGACAGTACTACCAACTGAGCCATGGCTAATACACCAAAAATAAATCTAAGTTTTTGTTGCCTGGACATTTACTTACTGCTGCACCTGAATATTTATCACCATTTAGCAGGTTGTAGACTCAATTCCCACTTCAGAGAGTTAGGCTGACATACTGAGCAAGTACAATGTTTTTGCAGCAGCTGTCTTTTGGATGAAATTTTAAATCAAACTCTCCACCTGCTCAAGAATGGACATAAAAGATCCCATTTCTGATGCTGCACTCAACCCATTCAGTCACAGTACCAAAGACATCACTGATGAGCAGAGCTGGGCATGAAGCACTCAGTGGAGTAGAGGGGAGTGGGATGGTGGAGCAGAAGGGAGGGGGTATGGTGGCACAGAGGTGGGGGGGGGGGTGGAACAGAGGGAAGGAGGAATGGTGGACCAGAGGGGAGAGTGGAGCAGAGGGGAGGGGGGGATGTGGAGCAGAGGGGAGGGAGGAGGGTGGAGCAGAGGGGAGGAGGGGTGTGGAACAGAGGGGAGGGGGTGGTAGAGCAGAGGGGAGGGGGGTGGTGGAACAGAGGGGAGGGGGGATGGTGGAGCAGAGGGGAGGGGATTGGTGGAGCAGAGTGGAGGAGGGGGGGTGGAACTGAGGGAAGGAGGAGTGGTGGGGGAGGGGGTGGTGGCGGAGGGGGTTGGTGGGGGGAGGGGGGATGGTGGAGCAGAGAGGAGGGGGGATGGTGGAGCATTGGGGAGGGGATTGGTGAAGCAGAGGGGAGGGGATTGGTGAAGCAGAGTGGAGGACGGGGGTGGAACTGAGGGAAGGAGGAGTGGTGGGGTAGGGGGGATGGTGGAGCAGAGAGGAGGGGGCTGGTGGAGCAGAGGGGAGGGCGGTGGTGGAGCAGAGGGGTGGGGAGTGGTGGAGCAGAGGGGTGGGGGGGTGGTGGAACCAAGGGGAGGAGGGGTTGTGGAGCAGAGGGGAGGGGTTCAAAGTTTGGGAGAAGATTTGTAGCTCAGGTACTCGTTGTTGTGGTCCTGTTCGCCGAGCTGGGAATTTGTGTTGCAGACATTTCGTCCCCTGTCTAGGTGACATCCTCAGTGCTTGGGAGCCTCCTGTGAAGCGCTTCTGTGATGTTTCCTCCAGCATTTATAGTGATTTGTATCTGCCGCTTCCGGTCGTCAGTTCCAGCTGTCCACTGCAGTGGTCGGTATATTGGGTCCAGGTCGATGTGTTTGTTGATTGAATCTGTGGATGAGTGCCTGTAGGAATTCCCTGGCTGTTCTCTGTTTGGCTTGTCCTATAATAGTAGTGTTGTCCCAGTCGAACTCAGGATGAATTGGGCAATATGTATCTCTCAATCAAAATTAATGAAAGCAGATGATTTGGTCATTATCACTGCTGTTTGTGTGAAAATTGGATGCCAGTTTCCTGCTATAGTAATTATCTTTCTTTCACTTTGGAAGATCCTGAGATCACACAAAGCAAACATCAATGCAAGTCAGTCCTCCTTTCTTCCTTTATCCCTTGCTCTTTCTTGTTCCCCTCCTTTTTCAAACAGCCTTAGCATTTTATGCACCTGGGAGCAAACAAAATGACACATGCTCATTTGCTTTTGTGCCATTCCTTAGGCATTTTGTGCAGATCATGAATAATTAACAAGACCTGCGGCCACTGAAACCCCCGACGTGGAGAAGTTAAAAGACAGTTCCCCTCTATGCTGTCTCCCTTACAGCAATCAGCACGCACACAAGATGCTGACTCTTTAGAAAGATATACATAGCATTCCTTTCCTTTTCCCCATAGCAACTGTTAATAAATCACAGTTGATATAGGTTGTTAAAAGTTATAAATAAATATAAACAGCATTTATTTGTATCTAACAAATGAACTGGAATCATTTGCTATCTCTGCAGCCCTCTGCTGGGCATCTTGTCTTAGTGTATTGAGTTCAGACTTGGTATATATGAATTTATATATAAACCATCAACATTTTTGACGTTTCACAAATCTCTGCTTCCTTATTCAGTTGTTTTATCTGAACATTCCCCATTAATTGTAATCTAACAGCCTCTGAACAATCCATTTTTTTGTTGTTGGCTTTGGGCTTTGTTCAAAAATTCAGAAAACCTAGTCATTTTTGAAGTTGAATTGAAAATCTTATTCTCCTAATGGACCAACAAGACTTGCATTTCCAAAACAACTTCTGGGATATCCCAAAGTGCTTTCTAACTAATTATAACCGCTGAAGGGTGATCACCATTAAAACGTACAAAAGCAACCAATCGCCACACAGCAGGCTTCCACCAACAGCCACGTGAAAATGCCTGGATAATTTGCTTTTGTGATATTAGTAAAGCAACAAATGTCAGCCAAGGCACTGAGGTGAACCGCACTGCTCAAAACAGCATCACAGAAGTCTCATCCAGGACACAGCATTGGACTATTAGTCTTGACCCCACAACATGATGTCTGTGAGGTAACAACACTACTCACCAAACCACAGTCAAAACAGGCCATTTTATTGCAGGTTAGCACATTGGACAAGCACATGCAGGCTCCGGCAGTGTTCCATACAGAGGATCATTGGATTCTGATTTTGCAAAGAGCAGAGTGAACTTTAACTCCACTGGTGGTCTTCTGAACTAGATGATAGGGTGAGGCACATTATGTGCGCCATTTTATTCAACATTTTATTGACAAGGAGGGATTTTGAATGTTAAATCTGGTTGTTCTGTGTTTCGCATCCATTTGTCCAGTCATTGGCTACTGAGTTTAAATAAATTGCTTTGACTGGCCATCAAACCAGGGGCAAATGTTCTGTAATTTTCATCCAAAATGTAAATCAAACTTTCAATAATCAAGCTTCAATAGCAGGCAATCACAATGTTCGTAATCAGTTAGGCATGTTAAAGGTCACACCTTACTGGGCCAGCGAGTGCCTCGGGAGTAATAAGTACCTGACCCACATAACTATTCTGGGTCACTTCCTCTGGAGACTGAAGGAGGGTTCCATAGTTTTAAAAGGCCCAGAAGAATCATTCAGTTTTGCACAAAACCACATTGATTTGATTTAGAATCTGACAAAGATTCTTTTCCTCACAAAGTTAACACGGCGTCAGTTAAGGGACTTACTAGTTGCTCATCCTCTGACAGATTGAGTGGTATTCCAGTTTCCTTGATGGAGGTGACAGACTCAATCAAAATATGGTTTCAGTTTTTTCCTCATTGATAGCTCTTTTCCACCACCCGCAATCTTTCTCTCTCTCCCTCTCTCGCACACACATACTCTCTGGTATTCCCTCTTCCCACACAATCTCAAATTCTCTCTTTCCTTGCTCTCCTCAGACCAATACATCCTTTTTATAAGATGGCAGCATGAGCTCAGTTCATTTGGGTCTTTTGTCGGAGTTACAAAGCTGGACTTTCCACATTCCATGCACATCGACCTGTGAGCAAGATTTACGCCGACATCCCAAAGACAGAACTGGAAGGGATCTGCACAGCCAGAACAGCTGCCTTTTGGATAGGATGTTAAAATGAGGCGTAGCCTGATCTGTTATAAGTAGATATGAAATGTTCCAATGACACTACTTTGAATAAGAGCAGAGAAATTCTCCCTGGTGTTTTGGTCAACAATTATGCCTCCATAATTGGAATACTGCATGCAATTCTGGTCTCCTTCCTATCGGAAGGATGCTGCAAAACTTGAAAGGGTTCAGAAAAGATTTACAAGGATGTTGCCAGGGTTGGAGGATTTGAGCTACAGGGAGAGGCTGAATAGGCTGGGGCTGTTTTCCCTGGAGCATCAGAGGTTGAGGGGTGACCTTATAGAGGTTTACAAAATTATGAGGGGCATGGATAGGATAAATAGACAAAGTCTTTTCCCTGGGGTGGGGGAGTCAAGACCTAGAGGGCATAGGTTTAGGGTGAGAGGGGAAAAATATAAAAGAGACCTAAGGGGCAACTTTTTCATGCAGAGTACGTGTGTGGAATGAGCTGCCAGAGGAAGTGGTGGAGGCTGGTACAATCACAGCATTTAAAAGGCATCTGGATGGTATATGAAAAGGAAGGGCTGGGTGCTGGCATATGGGACTAGATCAGTTTAGGATATCTGGTCAGCATGGACGAGTTGGACCGAAAGATCTGTTCCCATGCTGTACATCTCTGTGACTCTATGACTCTAATTCATTGAGACTTGCAACATTGCTGTATATATATATAGGTTGCCTGTTCCCTTCAGTAAAATACTGACTACATCTCAAGCATCCTTCATTAACTGCAAAACACTGTGGAGTGCCTCAGGTCATAGAAAGTGCTGCAAGTCGTTATTTTCACATTTGCTACCAACAAGTGCACTGGGGGTTGGAGGAGGAAAACGCGAGGGGAAAGAAAGAGAGCAAAAGACAGAGAATGGCAATGCAATGAATCACATTAGACATCAGAGTCAGGGGAATGAGACACCTGCAATCAAATAAAATGTTGAAGGTGAAGGGGGTTAGAAATGATGAGAAGATGAAAAAAACTTTAAACAGTATTGGACACAATGAGTTAGTGCTGGTCAGCAAACAGTTGTGGGTGGGAGTGAGGGGAAGAGTGAAATAGGAGCACGTCTGGGTATGGGACAGGACATTGACAGCAAAATCTTGGAGATGTTGGGAGTTATGAAGGCAGGAAGATGGGTAAACAAGAAATGTTTTGGAGGCATACGAATGAAAGTCAAGCAAGGGTAGGGTTTTGCGAGTGCTGGTGGGGTAAAACCTGATAGTGTTAAGGTGGTGAAACATGTCTCAGTGGTGATTAGGATGCTGACTTTGAATCAGAACTCTCATCGGATCTCTCCAGTCTGGAAGCCGTTTGGCCCACACTGACGTCCCTGAAGAGACTCCCACCCAGACCCACCCTATCCCTGTAACTCTGCAATCCCAGCTATCCTAGTGGGACACTATAAACAATTTAACATTGCCAGTCCAGCTCACCTGCATATCTTTGGACTGTGGGAGGAAACCCACGCAGTCATAGAGAGAATTTGCAAACTCCACGCAGGCAGTCACCCAAGGCTAGGATTGAACCCAGGCCCCTGGCGCTATAAGGCAGCAGTGTTAACCACTGAGCCACCATGCCACTCTGATTTGACCAAAACTTTAAGATTATGCTTGGTGTGATTCAGCCTCAATGAGCTACTGGAGACTGGGCTTGGGGCTCTGTTGCAAAAAAGATGTATGATGAGTGAAACTGATGAATTCAGTCTCATTCATTCCAATCGTTTACTGAACAGGATAATCCTAGGAAAATTGGCTGTGGCGAGTCAAACATGGAGGTACCTAACATGGTCAAACCTCTCAATGGAATTGAACACATCATTGACTTAAATCCAAGGCAGACCTTGACTAAGAAGCAATAAGAGGAAAGATTTATTTGGATTGGTTCTTTGGTACTTTTGAAGCCATCACTGGGAACCAGCTGTACTCTAGGAATGTAACCTTGACCAACTTGCTGGATGTATTAAATAAAACCAAAAGAATGCGGATGCTGTAAATCAGAATCAAAATCAGAAATTGCTGGAAAAGCTCAGCAGATCTGGCAGCATCTGTGAAGAGAAATCAGAGTTAACGTTTCGGGTCCAGTGCTGCAGTGCTCCAGTGAAACTCAATGTAAGTTGGAAGAACAACACCTCATTTTCCGCTTGTGGACCCTATGGGGGCGAGGACATAGAGGAGTCCAAGCCCTATGGACTTAATATTGAGTTCAGTGACTTTAGGGCTTGGACTCCTCTATGTCCTCGCCCCCATCCCCACACACAGGCCTTGTAATCACACAGTCTGCTATTACACACATCGCATTGTTAGCCACTAACAGTCTCCATTAACAGCTAGTCACTCTCCTAGACAGATCATTATCCACTCCTTCGTCTGTCCAACTGTTCTTCTCTCTCTTTGGGCTCTATCCCCATCTATCATTTACTCCCTACCCCCACCCTATCTTCTACACATAAACAAACATTTTCCTCGCTACCATCAGCTCTGAGGAAGGGTCACCGGATCTGAAACGTTAACTCTGACTTCTCTTCACAGATGCTGCCAGACCTGCCCAGTTTGCCCGAAATGTTGTGTTTTTGTTCTTGGGTGCACATATTGCTGTTCTGGGTGAGTTGTAAGTGAGAACAACAGAAAGAACAAAAACATTAAAAAGCCAATAATTACCATTTATCTTAAGTGTCAATTACAGTAGGCAGATAACACGAACCTTTGAACTAGCAACATTGAAGGAACAGTGATAGAATTTCAAACCAGGATAGTCATCATTATACAATCCCTACAGTGTGGAAACAGGCCATTTGGCCCAACAAGTCCACACTGACCCTCTGAAGAGTATCCCACCCAAACCCATTGCCCTACCCTGTTGCTCTACATCCCCCCGATAATGCAGCTAGCCTACACAGCCCTGAACACTATGGCCAATTTACCTAGCCTGTACATCATTGGAGCGTGGGAGGAAACTCACACAGACATGAGGAAAACATACAAACTCCTCATAGGCAGTCACCTGAGGCTGGACTTAATACTAGGTCCCTGGTACTGTGAATTAGCAGCGCTAACCACTGAGCCACTGTGAGCTGCTTGGAGGGGAATTTGCAGCTGGTGAGAATCCCTGCACCTGTTAGTCTTACTCACCTAAATTGTAGAAATTGCAAGTCCAGAAGGTTTTGTTGAAAGAGCCTTGACATGTTGCTACTGTAAATTTGTTACATGGTACACAGTTTTGCCACTGTATACCAATGATGGAGGATGTGACGATCTAAAATAATGGATAAGGCATCAATCAAGCAAAATCCTGTGGACTGGGATTCCAACCATGGAATTAAACAGAAAGAAAGTAACATCAATTGAATTATGCATTTTGAGGTTCAGGGCTCCCAAAACAATTTGAGCACATTTAAAATGTATTAGTCATTTTAACATAACAATATGGTGAGAGGTTCGAATAGGATTATATACTTACACAAACTCCTGAATATATGCCAAGAGGTGCTCCAACATGAGAATTGTAATTATATTTCTCCAATCCAATCTTTTATCCCTCTCTGCAGGTAATTCGCATGTTGAATAGAAGAAAAGGTTAGCATGAACTCCAGTGAACTGGTAAAATAACTGAGTTAAAAGGATGGCATTATTTTCTGCTAATAGTTTAGTTTCCACTGTGTGCTATTTTTAGTGCTCCCATTAACCCATGAGAATGGTTTAATGGCAGAATCAAAATAAAGTCAAGGAGAGTCACTGAGTTTGTTGAGTGTAGAGTGAGTTGCACCCACACTGATGGAGTAACATACATTGATTTGACTTGAAAATATTCAGCAGAATTGGGGTGAAGTTGGCTTTTGGCAATGTCTGTTTTACTCACGTCTCATAATTTCCATTGCAGCTGATGACAGCCCTGATATTACGGTTTGTAACAGTGAATGGGGTCTTTTCAAATCCTATTCCACATTGCTTTCCTTATTCCTGATTCCAATGGGATGGGCATGTGGAGTTGGTTAAGTGCTATCATTGAATTTTATGCAATATGGAACTAACAAGTCTTCCTTTAGTGATGTAGCTTCATATGAAGAAAAGGGGCACTGGAACAGTGTGACTGAAGACTAGCACCTGTGATGCTGTGAGTTCAGGTGGATGCCAGAATAGATCATTCATTTAGCACCACTTAATGAAGATGGATGCAAATGTTTCAGCCTTAGTTTTTGAACAGATGTCTTGGGGCTTCTCTGTAATCGAGGTAGTTGTGTTAACTGTCCACCATTCTTCATGATAGGATTTGGTACAGTTGAGGAGCTTAGATCTGATCCGTTGCTTGGGGGGATTGCTTAACCCTGTCAATAGCATGCTGCTTCTGCTATTTGGAATACAAGTAGCTCAACTAAGTTGACATCACATTTTTAGGTATGCTAGGCGTACATGCTAAACATCATTCATCAGTTCTAGAATTCTGTGGTAACATTAGACATTGTGTAACTTGTTTGGTGAAATCTTGGATAATCTGGCTCCGTCAGAGCACAACCATTCCCTGGAACTCTTCAAGTTGTCTTCAATCTGTGGGCTTCTATGCCAAGACCAGCATTGTTTGCCCTCAAGAAGATGGTGGGAAGTACACTGCGCTCCATTTGGTGTAGGGACACAGTGCTGTTGGGGAAGGAGTTCCAGGATTAGGACCCAGCAAGAATGAAGGAGCAGTGATGTCAGGATGATGTGTGACTTGGAGGAACACCTACAGGTGCTGCTGCCCCCATCACTCCACTGCTCTTATCCTTTGAGTTGGTAGAGTTTGCATGTTCGGAAAGAGCCTTGGTGAGTTGCTGCACTGCACCTTGCACAGCAGCCTTGACACTGTCTGATGTATTCCCTTGCTGACTCAGTGCTGTCCTGCTTTTCTGCCCACGTTCATTCCAGATATGACCTCTCTCTGCACTCGGGTCAAATGGAGAAACCTGTTACAAATAGAAAGCAGCCAAATAAATGAGGAACATCCCTCAGTTAATCCTGATCCATGCCAATTTAGATGCACAAAGCTGGCATGGCACAGCGACGATTGGAATGGTTGACTTGACCTGTGATTCGGAAGACTAAAAGCTACTGCCTATATGTTAAGCTGCCCCAAGTTCCCCATTTACCGATTGTCCCAGGAACCTCCTGATTTATGCTAGTTCCTGGTATGGCACTTCTATAATTTTAAAATGTCCAAAACCTTCCATGGCCTGGTTCTTCCACACTCTGTAACATCCTTGAACACCACAACACACCAAGATGTGTGTTCCTCCAACTCTGATCTCTTGCGGTTTTAATAGCTCTGCTATTTGTGGCTGTGCCTTCGTTCCCTTGCACCTAACCACTGAAATTGCTTTCCTGAACTTCCTCACCTTCCTCTCTCCTTTTCTAAGATGCTCCTTGAAAACTATTTTTTATCACTAAGTATTTGTTACCTGTCCTAAGTTTGCCTTTATAACGCTTAATAGAAACTTTTGTCTGATAACGCTGCTGTGTCCCACCTTGGGTGTTATATGCTACATCAAAGATGCTATATAAATGCAAGTTTTTATCACTTGTTGATCTTCATTTTCAGTACCTATTCCAGACTAACAGTCCAGCATTACTGAGGGAGCCCTGCACAATTGGAGAGGTTATTCTTTGGATAAGACAGTAAACTGACTGCCTATCAATATGGTTCTGCTAGTCATTAAACAGTGACATTTCAATGTCACAGCCAATGTTGCTACCTCAGTTGATGCCAGCAAAGAAAGGAACAATTGCTGCTCTTGTCCACATACCAACACATTGCATTTCAGTGACTTTAATCTGGCAAAAAGAGCAAGTATTAAACATAATCTGACATCGAGCCTCATAAGGCAATATTAACAGAGGTGGCCAAAAGCTGGTTGGAAGTCATAAGTTAGGATGGATGTTAAAGGAGTACAGAAAGATGTAGTAGGCTGGAAGATGTCTGGAGGAAATTCTAGAGTTATGGCCCAGACAGATGAAGGTTTTGCTGCCAATAAAATTGGGGAATGAAAATTGGGAATACGTAGGAGGTTAGAATTAGAGGATAGTCCCTGTACTTCCAGCAATTGATCCTTCAAAGAACTTGTAGATGGTGCAATTTATTAAGCCCTATATGTATATGTATATGTATGATGAGTTATTGAAGAGCTCACCGCAACCAGTTCACTACCTCTGGCCCAGAGAGAGGAAAATAATTCTCCCTGTGTCTGCATGAGTTTCCTCTGGGTGCTCCAGTTTCCTCCCACAGTCCAAAGATGTGCAGGTTAGATGGTAAATGAGGGGTTATGGGGATCTGGGTGGGATAATCTGCAGAGGGTCAGTGCATGGGCCAAATGGCCTCTTTTTGCACTATAGGGATTCTAATGATTTTATAAAACACCAATAAATTGTCACAAACCTGTTAAAAATATATGTGTGAACGTGAGGGGCTAACTGGACAGGCTGTGATGCATCCTCACTGGGTTCGCCCAGACACTTCTACAGCAAGTCAACATTCCAATCCCGAGTATCCAAGGGTGAGAGCACATTCAGGAAAGAAAAGTCTGGATGCACTGAAATTATTCTGTAAAGTGGATCTGTTCGCAGTTACATTCAGATTATTCATTAGTATTTCCAGGGTGAAGTCTCACTTGATTCATTGCTGGCGATCATCAGGATAAGGTGGTACATAAATAATCTTAAAATAGTGTATTGTCATTCAATGAAAACCTCCTCGACCTTTGCGACAGACAAACTAACCTGGGAATGAAGATCTGGGAGCTCGGGAGCTGTGTTAATTTGACAGAAAGCATCACTAGCACAGAGCTCAATCTTCTAGCACCATCTACTGTCCAATTTACGTACAAAGCAGACCTCTCCAAAGGTTATGGGAATCTTTATGACTATTGAAAGGAGCACTGGCTGTATGGAGATAGAATTGGCTGACACCCTTGTTTATCTGTGCCAACATTCAAAGACTATTTACATTACAGAGCCTTGGTGTGCTATGATGTTGTCATTACAATGAGAAGCCCCTGTTATTCAAATGTTCTTCCACTGCACGCATTAGGAGCTGTACCCCTCTTAATGTGAAAGGGACAACATCAGCGCTCCTGGGAGGGTTCAGAACAACCCTGCCACTGGTTCCCAGGTGGATTAAGTGATCTCTGCTGAAGGGAAGGATAATACATTTCCATCCTTATTTGGATACAGGAGACATTAGAGTGGACAGTGTTATGGACCAGACCTAAATCTCCCCTCCAAATATTCAGAATATAGTTAAGACCTTAACTTTTCTTATTTTAAAGGTAAATGTAAGGTGTTGCATTCGAGATGAAATTCGATTAGTCAACTACTTGACATTAAGCAAAACACAGTTTATTCATACACTATAATTAAAATAGAACAAAAGAAAAAAATCAAAGAATTGGCTTAGCTGTAACTCTACTGAAATGCTTAACAGAATAATAAGTTCAGTAATTATTACTACTTAACTGCTGTAATATAGTGACAAACCATAAACACAGTCTTGACAAAGGCAAACTCTGAGAGACAGATTGCCTCCTGTGCAGTTCTAACAGCCCAGGAGGAAACCATCAAAAGAAAACTCAGAGTGTGTAGCAGGGAGAGATATACTGCAGCTTCCAAACCCCGCTGAGACGCCAGTAACAACTGTTGAAAGCTAAAGCTAAACATCCTGGTTCTGTGGGAGCTTGACCTCACCCATTCAGGCTGCTTCTATTGTTCCAATTTTTAAAAAGAAAACTCAAGACCTCACAAGCTGTTTACAGAGGAACTTCGAATATTCGAAAGACATGGGCGGGGAGTATTTTGAATTCCAGATAATTGAAAGCCAGATAACATAGTTTAGTCTAGCATCGGGACCTTGTAATCTTGCCAGATAATCTGATATTCAGATAATCATTATAACAGGATCCTCCTGATCATTGTTAAGTGAGTGCTGGGGAGTGTACCCCTGTGTGGACACTTAGTGAAAGTCAGGATTCTACGAAGTACAGGCATCATCCTTCCTCTCCCTGCAATTTCAAACTGTAAATGGGCACTGCGTTCCTAACGTGTTTGTGTCTGAGTGTAAGAATGTCCCTGATGATGGGTTGGATTTCATTGGGTGCAGTGAGGAGGAAGCAGATTCGATGGGCCAAAGGGTCATTGTCAGTATGATAGAACTCCCATAAACCTAAAATACAGAGTCTGCTCACTCCGACTTGTCTTGTCTCAGCAATGGACGGCCAATTTGCAGCCATCCAGCTGGAAGGCGACTGACCGGTGGGTGTGAGGAAGGTGATGCTCAGCACTCAGCAGGCCTTCAGCATCAGCACTACAGGCAGCAGAGGGTTTATATTGAAAACAGCACATTGGTTATTGGCTAGCAATTTAAATATTGCCTGGAACCTTGCAATCTCTTCTTAGTTTTAACGCAAGCTCAAAAAAAAATAATAGATAGTGTCAAAAAGCGATCAAATGCTTCCACCTTCACCAGCAGACTTCCTGCTCCATGCAGCTATGGTCCTTGTTTTGGAAAATCTATTCTTCTGGCCTTGTGCTTCCTCCTCATGGCTACTATAAAGCACACGCTCCCAAACGTTATCCCTGCTCTTGCCTGAAAAAAGGCAGCTGGTCAGGAAACATTGCTCACAATCGACACTTTCACGAGGCCAACATCTTGATGATTAGTTATTTCAAGATGGCATCCAGTTTCCGCACTGGCTTTCCTCCAGTAACACTCAAGACTGGTGTGATGACATTGCATTCCCATGCTGTATTTCAAGGCGGGGGCTAATTTGTGGACTATTTGTAGTAAATTTCAGCCCTTTGAGTTTAAATTCCTCAGTGACCTTGCATCCCACACTTGCTGGAAGCTTTTCAATCCTACAACCGAACATTCCAAACTTCAGTTCCAGTCTCCTCTTGTGCCTCCAACATCCACCCATCCAATCGCCTCACCAATAGCAACTGTGCCTTTAACTTTCTGCGTCCCATTCCTTGCAATTTCCTCCATAAACCTCTCCACTTCTTTGTAACACACCTCTGTAACCTAAGATGTTAACCCCTGTCTCCTAATGTCACCTTCTTTGGCTCAGTTCTGTCCCTATGAAGGAGCTTTTCCTACATTTATATACCAAATTTCCTTGCTCTTGTCCAATTCAACTTCAAGAATATCGTCTCAGAAGCCATTCAACCTGAGAAGCTCCACAAAAAAAAACACAGGGTTTAAAAACAACATTGGAGATTCTCAAGATTCCAACATTAACTTGCTAACTCAAGTATTCACTGAAACCTATCTTTGTGATTATATGAGGTCCTTATAAGGTGATAACTTCCATTTCTATTTGCATTGCTTGCAAGGACTTACTTGGATTAAATAAAGTGTAACACCTGAGTGTTATCCTGTTCAAAGGTGGATGTCACACCTCCCTAGCGTTAGCCTGGTCCAGTAAAGATGGTGACAGAGTAGGACACTGCAACTGGAGCTCCTCTGCTCCTTCTGTTTATTTCCTTTTTTCTTCTCTTTTTGCCCCTTTTTGGTGTTATCCCCTGATGTTGAGCGGGATGGAGGTACGAGCAGAGCAGGGACAGCCAGGGGCTGGAGGCTCACAGGGAACAGGGACAGTCAGGGGCTGGAGGCTCACGGGGAACAGGGACAGTCAGGGGCTGGAGGCTCACGGGGAACAGGGTCAGCCAAGGGCTGGAGGCTCACGGGGAACAGGGACAGCCAGGGGCTGGAGGCTCACGGGGAACAGGGACAGTCAGGGGCTGGAGGCTCACGGGGAACAGGGACAGTCAGGGGCTGGAGGCTCACGGGGAACAGGGTCAGTCAGGGGCTGGAGGCTCACGGGGAACAGGGTCAGTCAGGGGCTGGAGGCTCAAAGGGAACAGGGATAGCCAGGGGCTGGAGGCGCATGGGGAACAAGGACAGCCAGGGGATGGAGACTCACGGGGAACAAGGACAGCCAGGGGCTGGAGACTTAAAGGGAACAGGGACAGTCAGGGGCTGGAGACACACGGGAACAGGGACAGTCAGGGGCTGGAGACACACGGGAACAGGGACAGTCAGGGGCTGGAGAGTCATGGGGAACAGGGACATTCAGGGGCTGGAGGCTCACGGGGAGCAAGGACAGCCAGGGGCTGGAGACTCACGGGGAACAGGGACAGTCAGGGGCTGGAGACACACGGGAACAGGGACAGTCAGGGGCTGGAGACACACGGGAACAGGGACAGTCAGGGGCTGGAGGGTCATGGGGAACAGGGACATTCAGGGGCTGGAGACTCACGGGGAACAAGGACTGGAGGCTCACGGGGAACAGGGACAGGCAGGGGCTGGAGGGTCACGGGGAACAGGGTCAGCCAGGGGCTGGAGGCTCACGGGGAACAGGGTCAGCCAGGGGCTGGAGGCTCACGGGGAACAGGGTCAGCCAGGGGCTGGAGGCTCACGGGGAACAGGGTCAGCCAGGGGCTGGAGGCTCACGGGGAACAGGGACAGCCAGGGGCTGGAGGCTCACGGGGAACAGGGACAGCCAGGGGCTGGAGGCTCACGGGGAACAGGGACAGCCAGGGGCTGGAGGCTCACGGGGAACAGGGACAGCCAGGGGCTGGAGGCTCACGGGGAACAGGGACAGCCAGGGGCTGGAGGCTCACGGGGAACAGGGACAGCCAGGGGCTGGAGGCTCACGGGGAACAGGGTCAGCCAGGGGCTAGAGGCTCACGGGGAACAGGGTCAGCCAGGGGCTGGAGGCTCACGGGGAACAGGGTCAGCCAGGGAGGTCTGAGCAGAGTGCGGGAACAGATGCTGGACTGGGAACTGGTGTGAGCAGTCAGCAGCTTGGAGAGCCCAGTCAGACCACGTGTGGAAGATCCCTGCGCTGATCTACTGCAGGCCCTTTATAGAGAGACTGGAATGTTTATCGTTTTATCTTTATTTCTCATTTTTGTAACTTATACAATGAATAACTGTGAGTAATGTAACTTTTTTCCTTTTTCTCCCTTGTTTCTCTATTTTGCACCTAAGTTCTGTCCCTAGGTTTCTGTATTTAATTTGGCACCCTGTGGGGCAACATTATAAACTTTTCACTGTTCAGATGCATTTGAGTACATGTGACAATAAAGGAAATTCTATTCTATTAATGAATGCAAAAATCCCTGCTTGTGGTTGGCTCCCACCATTCTGGGCCCAGGAACACTGGAACAGTATCACTGAGCTGATCCACTGGAGTGGCGAAGTTACCTCCAACTTCCCAGGGGACAGTCCCAAGTCACCTCAGCCTGGGGAAACATAGCAGCCATGAAATATGACATGTTCCCATCACAGAATGGTTTTCTTTAAGTATAGGGAATCTCCTTTGAGTCAGAGATGAACATAAATCAAACTTACGCTGAGGTAGCCACTTTGGGATAGAGAATTCCTGTCTGTTACATATGGCTCAACTGAGGGAAATATAAAATGGAAGAGTATCAAGGCAGCCATTCCATGGAGGCTTCTATAATGATATATTTTGCTTACACACCTTGTGAAGCACTTTGACTTCCTGCCCCTTTAATTTTGTGCTGAAGGAATTCAACCTTGGCTGTAAATCCAGGATAAATAGATGGGTGATTTGTTCTATTTTATTTACATAAGAGTGCTACAGTGGAATGTATTTTCCAGTTGATAGTTTTATCAAAACATTTGCGTCATTAGTGAACTAATCAATATTGCTTCAATCCTGAACCGTGGGATGGTTTAGTCTTTAGATTTGTTGTCAATATGTCAAACGAACTTCAACAAAATAGCCATATCACTTCCTGAGGACAGGAAATTGTCACTTCTGCAAATTTAAGGAGGACACAGCAGTCTAGAAATTCCTCAAAGAGAGATAGCCATTGATATACCTTTTAACACTCAGCAGCCTGTAGAGAGGGACATATACCCAGGTTTATTTACACACTTGTTGGAGTAAAGGAAAATTTGCCATAGTCTGACCAGACCATAGAGCTGCCCTGTCATTGGAGAGAGACGACTGGTGGTGGTTTAACCTGAGCGTTACCAAGCCTCCGCCAAGAGGGGAGGTTGAGAAGAATTTTTCATGGCAACTTCAGCCAGTGCGGGAATTGAACCCAAACTGTTGTAAAACCTGGGTGACATGAATGTAAATAGTTGAAGGGGGTGAGAAACACTCTCCTATTTAATCCAAGTACATTCACTGCATGTCTCAGTAATATTGTTAATAGCGAGTCCTCAAGGACCAAAGAAGGCCATGTTGAACTGTTTTGCTATTTACTTAATCAGAGGGTGTGGACATCACTAGCAAGAGTCAGAAATGATGTGATGCAGCCGGTGTTGGACTGGGGTGTACAAAGTTAAAAATCAGGTTATAGTCCAACAGGTTTATTTGGAAGCACTAGCTTTTGGAGCGCTGCTCCTTCATCAGGTGATTGTGAAGGTCTTATGATCCACAACTATCTGATGAGGGAGGAGAAAGTGAGGTCTGCAGATGCTGGAGATCAGAGCTGAAAATGTGTTGCTGGAAAAGCGCAGCAGGTCAGGCAGCATCCAGGGAACAGGAGAATCGACGTTTCGGGCATAAGCCCTTCTTCAGGAATTCTGAAGAAGGGCTTATGCCCGAAACGTCGATTCTCCTGTTCCCTGGATGCTGCCTGACCTGCTGCGCTTTTCCAGCAACACATTTTCAGTATCTGATGGGGGAGCAGTGCTCCGAAAGCTAGTGCTTCCCAATAAATAAGTCAGCAATACTTATTCATCCCTATTTCCTGTCAGTAGGTGGCAGTAAACCACCTTCTGATATAGAATTGAGAGTTTGTTAAATCATTTCTGAGGGTAGTTAAGATTCTATTACATTGCTGTGGATCTGCAGTCATGTACTGTCAGCCATACCAATTAAGGCTGGTAGGTACCCTTTCCTACAGAACATAAGTTGAACAAAAAGGATTTCTATAACGCTCCAGTAGTTTTCGTGATCACAATTAGAGAGTAGGTATTATTTCCACACTTCTGAGAGAGAAGCCATATTGGACTCAGAACTCTGCTTTCCTTTCCACAGTTGCTACCAACCCAGCTGGTCTCCTGCACTACTTTCTGTTCATCCTAAATAATCCCATTGTTCCCATGAAGGATTTGAACTGATGACTCCATATGACTGGTCTGATAACATTAACCAGCCCGCTACCATACCTCACAGGGGTGTCAACCAATGGTAAAAAGGAACGCACTCATTCAGACCCCTGGGCTGTTATGGTGGGCACAAGATGTCACCAGGCTGTTCAGAACTCCCATCACCCTGAGTTCCTCATCCTTCACATGTCAGACAAAGTAACACACTCTGCCCATCTGCATTTTTTTCCTTGCCCACCCTGGTACTAGTACACTCCACAGTAACACCATCTCCACGTCTTAATGTAGAATAGCACCTCCCGTCACTTCACAGAACAAGATTTCATACTGAGTCACCTCAGCAGATATTCTCAAAAAGTGTGGCGCTGGAACAGCACAGCAGGTCGGGCAGCATCCAAAGAGGAGGAGAATCAACATTTCCGGCATAAGCCCTGACATTCCTGATGAAGGGCTCATGCCCGAAACATCGACTCTCCTGCTCCTTGGATGCTGCCTGACCTGCTGTGCTTTTCCAGTGCCACAACTTTTGACTCTGACTGTCCAGCATCTGCAGCCCTCACTTTCTCCTGAATAGATATTGGTCAGGTGGCCAAACATCTTGGCTAAAAGAAGGTAAGTTCTGTCTTAAATCAGCATACAGGAAGCAAGGTTTAGTGAGGAAATTCCAGATTGTAGAGTTTTGTTAACTGAAGGTATGGCTGTCAATACAGGACCAATTAAAATCGGATAGCCAAAAGGTCAGAATTAGCAGGACCACAGTATGTTGGAGAACTTCACAATGTATGCCTGATTCAAAATCCTGCGCTTTCATGTATTCTGAAGCCCCTTCCTCCATATTAACAGCTTTATATGTTTAACTTTGCTTCTGCTTCTCTTTTAACCCACCTCTCCCATACTGCTCTGCCTTAAATCCACACTTCATGGTCTTTGGAGGAGAAAGTGAGGTCTGCAGATGCTGGAGATCAGAGCTGAAAATGTGTTGCTGGAAAAGCGCAGCAGGTCAGGCAGCATCCAGGAAACAGGAGAATCGCATTTCGGGCACAAGCCCTTCTTCAGGAATGAGGAAAGTGTGTCCAGCAGGCTAAGATAAAAGGTAGGGAGGAGGGACTTGGGGGAGGGGCGTCGGAAATGCGATAGGAAATACCTATCGCATTTCCGACGCCCCTCCCCCAAGTCCCTCCTCCCTACCTTTTATCTTAGCCTGCTGGACACACTTTCCTCATTCCTGAAGAAGGGCTTGTGCCCGAAATGCGATTCTCCTGTTCCCTGGATGCTGCCTGACCTGCTGCGCTTTTCCAGCAACACATTTTCAGCTCACTTCATGGTCTTTGCCTTATTCACTCCACTGATCACATTGGGGTATAATGCCTGACAAAATAGTAGACAGGCTGCAGCATAATAGAGTGTTCTAGGTTGAAATCCCAATTCAAAGACTGCATGCAAAATCTAGGCTGACACTCCTGCGCAGTGCCGAGAGAATGTCTTTCATATGAGATGCTAAACCAAAACCCTTTGTGCCTCTCAGGTGCATATAACCAATCTCATGGCCATTTTTTGATGTTACACTTGGCAATCATTATCCTTTAACAACATCATGCCGTAGACTAATAACAAGTAAAGCCTTGTGGATAACACATACTGGGCCAACTCATAGTATATCTCAAAATGCAGCTTTGCTATGGTTAGTTTACTCATTCACAAACATCATTTTTATTTTAACTGTTTGTTTTCTATCAGAAGCTGATTGATGATTGTTGTCTCTCTGCTATTTTCAGGAGCGTGTTTTGTACAAAGTGGGCTGCTGTGTTTAAAACAGTAACCAAACTTCAAAATGATTTCATTGGCTGTGAAACATATAGAGGCTCCTTGTGGTTGTGACAGGTGCTATATAAATGTAAGCCTTTCTTTTCCTCATCCACAGAGGAGTTGTGAAATACTACAAAGCTGCTTCTAGGGATTCTCCAGTCTGTTTCACAAGAGACACGGCAGTGGCTTGCTCTATTATAAAACAAACACAATTAGGGTAGAGCTGAGAGTCCGTGCATTGGGATTGCCAGTTTCTGACCAGGCACCTAGTGTAGACCTGGACGCTCAGGCCAGGGCAAGGCATAACAGCTTCCTGATGAGTGTAGGTGGGTTGTACAAAAGGCAGAAGGCACCCGAGGCTCTGGTCCCTGGAGTGAATGGTTTAAAGTGGTTTTGGAGTTGTGGAGGGCTTGGACAGCAACCCCCCCCTCCGCTGGGCGCACAAAGCAGACGGGTGTTGAAGATGCATTAGTACTGGTACAGCTGTCCCCACACCCTTGGCAAGTTAGAGGGGTCACACTGAGCTCAGGGATAGGTGGGCAATGGGTGTCAGGCAGCCTGCGCTAAGTGCAGAGATTGTGACCCACAAACCGTCAAAAACCTGGGCAGCACGTCAGCTCAGTGGTTAGCACTGCTGCCTCACGGCACCAGGGACCCAGGTTCAACTCCAGCCTTGAGCGACTGTCTGTGTGTTGCACATTCTGTGTCTGTGTGTGTTTCCTCCGGTTTCATCCCACAATCCAAAGATGTTGCAGGTTAGGTGAATTGGCTCATAGCTAAATTGCTCATAGTGTAGGTTATTAGTCAGGGATAACTATAGGGTAGGGGGAATAGGTTACTCTTTGGAGGGTTGGTGTGGACTTGTCAGGCCGCAGGCCTTGTTTTCACACTGTAGGAATTCTAATTCTAATTCTAATTCTCCAACGGGGAAGCTGGTTAGTAGCGCAATGCAGACCTGACGCATGCAATTATCAACTAGGCATGCAGCTATCAACACAAGGTGGAGCTATTACAATAAGAATGCACAGTTTCCACATCGATAATAGAAACACCCAGAAAGAAAAGCTTTGGGATTTCAGCCCCTCTGAAATGACAACAGAATGGCAGTTCATGTCTTATGTGAACCCAAATTTGAATCATGGATGCAACGTCATGAGCAAATGTTTGCAAAACTGAAGACAAATTCATTGCCGATACTATAGAATATCATGCCAGCAGGTTTTAAAGTTAGATTAGAACAGTGTGGAAACAGGCCCTTCAGCCCATCAAGTCCACACCGACCCTCCGAACCGTAACCCACCCAGACCCATTCCTCTATACAGTATTTGCCCCTGACTAATGCACCTAACACTATGGGCAAGTTAGCATGGCCAATTCATCTAACCTGCACATCTTTGGACTGTGGGAGGAAGCCAACGTAGACACGGAGAAAATGTGCAAACTCCGCACAGTCAGTTGCCCGAGGCAGGAATCAAACCCAGGTCTCTGGTGCTGTGAGGCAGCAATGCTAACCACTGAGCCACCCAGGAATAATGGTAACATCTAACTTGAACAACTCCTAAATATTTAAAAATCATCCACAATCTAAGACGATCCACAGAAAGTCATGCTTCATCTAATTATTTAGAAAAAATCACTTGTTTTATTTCTTTGTAAACTTGTCCATCATGATGAGCCAACATTTAAAACAGTCAGAACTCAATATTCTCAAACCTCCAGGATTCTCAGGTTAATCTCTGGGACAATGCTGCTACCAGGAGGAAAGTCATAAGTGACGGTAAACAAAATTGTGCACTTTTAAAACATTGCCTTTGAACAATTTGTGTTTATTATTTATAAAAGTCTTGGAGACAGGAAAAAATGGCTGACAATTAAGAATCATCCAATCTGACTGGATGTGAGAAGGCAGGGCATTGTGGGGAGGAGGTGGGTGGGGTCCGTTGGTCATGTGATGAGACCTCCCAGAATACATTGGGAGTTAATGACCTTCTGTAACTGATAATGCATTCCAGGCAATGGCCCAGTGATATTATTGCTAGAGTTTTGATCCAGTGGCTCGGGTAATGTTCTGGGATCTGGATTCCAATCCCATCAGAGCAGATGCTGGGATCTGAATTTAATAAAAGTGGGAATTAAGAATCTACTGATGATCATGAAATCATTATTGATTATCAGAGGGAAAACCCATTTGATTCATTAATGTCCTTTTGGAAAGGAAATTTGCAATCCTTACTTGGTTGGGCTTACTTGTGACTCCTGACTCATAGCAATGTGGTTGGCTCTTATCTGTACCAAGGGCAGTAAGTAATGGCCTAGACAGTGACACGGACATCCTGTGATTAGAGGGAAAACAATTCATCCGAAGATGGGTAATTTTAGCTCATGTGGTCTTCAACAACGACAATCCCTTTCAGTTCTCCAAGCCCCAGTAAACTTACATTCTTTCAACTCTTACATATCCTCCACTCTTTTGCCCCACCAATATAACTGTCCATACCTAAGCTCTGGATTTCTGTCCTCCACTCTCTCATTTAAAACCCTTCTTAAGAGCTTCCTCTTCTCTAGCTCCTGTGAAGCACCTGAGGATATGTCTCTGCAGTTGAGATGTAGGCCTTCCTCACACTAAGCACATCTTACTCAATGGTCAACTCAAAGGCTGCCTGTCCAACACAATGGGATGTTTCAACACATTAAAGGCACAGTACAAGAGGTAGATTGTTGCTGCACTGACTGGAATGACTGCTTGCTTCAATACCATGTGTTGGTGAATGATCTGCAGAAAGTTAATTTGGTGACGTGTGGTGACTTGAATGTACAATCTCCTCTTCTTTGACAGAAAGAGATTGAATTGTTGGCCTGTGCATCATCTCAGCTTTGAAATGTTAGAGCTGTAGAAAGGAAGTTGCAATTCTTTTTTGTTACAAAGCCAACAACTTCCATTTATGAAGCATCATTAATATGTAAAAATACTCCAAGGCTCTCGCATTTTCAAACTGAATTTGTCACTGAGGCAAGTAAGGAGATATTAGGGCCGATGATCAAAAAGTTGGTCAAATGTATCTGCTTTAAGGAGCATCTTAAAGGAGGGAACAGATATGAAAACATTTAAGGACAGAACTGCAGAGTGAGCTTTGGTGGCTTATGGTGGGATTCAAATCAAATTTGCACAAGATGTCGGAATTAGAAGAGTGTAGATATCCCAGAGTAATGTAAGGCTGGGGGAAATCACAGACCTCGTGAGAATGAGGAATCTAAAAAATAAAAAGCTCAAAAGTATTTGAAAATTAAGGCTTGGTTTAACCAGGAGCCAATGTTGGACAACAGGACAGCGAGGACTAATGGGTAAGTGGAGGCTGGTATGAATCAGGGAGAAGACAGCAGAGTTTGGGGTGATTTCCGGCACACAGAGGGAAGAATATGGAAAACCAGAATGCAGGGCATCAGAACAATCAAGTCCAGGGATAGCAAAGACATAGGTGAGGGGTTCACCAACATATGAGGCAAGGGCAAAGTTGGGCAATGGATGGTTTTGGTGATGGTGCAGACTTGTGGTAGGACATCATTCCAGATTGGGAACAGTTCAACCTCAGGCCAAGGAGAGGAACAGAGTTGGTCGCTGGGGACCAGCTTTCACTCAATCAGCACGGATGTGGGACAAGCAGTCTGACAGTTTAGAAACATTGAAAGATTTGAGGGAGGTAATGTTGAGGCTGAGATGGGTTATCGTTATGCAGTAATGGATGGTGCATTTTCAAATTATGCCATTGAGGAGCAGTACTTAAATGATAAAAGAAAGGTAACCATAGAGTTAGTGATGCAGGAGTCAGGAAAAGAGCCAGTGCAGGTTTCTGCACTTACTGTACTGTATTGTAAAGCACAGATAGCACACGAACAGGCCATTCAGCCCAATTAAGAGTCTCCTTTTCTCTAGTTCATCTAATCCCTTCATCAGAACGTTCTTTCCCTCTGCTGTCATGTATTTATCTAGCCTACTTTTAAATGTAACAATGGTTTTCAGCTCAAACTCCCCCAATGTGTCATACATTTCACATTCTAAACATTTTCTATTGAAAGGGCTTTCTCCTGAATTTCTCCTTGGATTCATTATGGAATTAAATCACAGCTTGGCCATGATGATGTTAGTTGGCAGGACTGATTTCAGTATCTAAATTGCTTATTCCTATCATTGTATTTATATGTATGGTCCCTAGTTATTATCTCCTACTCTCCCCATCCCTCTCCGAAATGGAAACATCTCTGTAAAAGATGCCCTGTGAAAGCTCTTTATAATTTTACAAACTGAAGATTTGTTGGTACTGCTCACACTCTGAGTATTTGTCTTCTCTTGACCGTTATCCAAAGGCAGGATGATTGACATACTGCGAAAGATGCAGTCAGCTAACATGACTATTTATAGGGCTGCCCTGATTGGAAGTCACGATTCGGAGACGCTGGTGTTGGACTGGGGTGTACAAATTTCAAAATCACACAACACCAGGTTATAGTCCAACAGGTTTAATTGGAAGCACTAGCTTTCGGAGCGACGCTCCTTCATCAGGTGGTTGTGGAGTACACAATTGTAAGACACAGAATTTATAGCAAAAGTTTACAGTGTAATGTAACTGAAATTATATGTTGAAAAAAACCCAGATTGTTTCTTAAGAGACTTAACAAACAATCCAGGTCTTCTTCAATATATAATTTCAGTTACATCACACTGTAAACTTTTGCTATAAATTCTGTGTCTTACAATTGTGTACTCCACAACCACCTGATGAAGGAGCAGCGCTCCGAAAGCTAGTGCTTCCAAATAAACCTATTGGACTATAACCTGGTGTTGTGTGATTGTTAACTGATTGGAAGTGTCATCCTATTTATCTCGTGCTATGCCCGTCTCAATGACACTTGTAGAATTTCATAAAGTTCGCCATTCACATGAATAATGCGCAGCTCAATCTGTTAAATGCAGACATGTCTGTTCCACATTTGTAGTCTCAGCTTGGAAACTAAGCAGCAAGCTGTACAGCCAGGATGGTAATACCAATATTTTCTAACTCCCACTTGTCAAAAGAAACACGTGTTCCAATTTCATTTTTTGTTCATTCACAAGGGATGGACACAGCCATGTTGGCCACCCCTAGTTGCCCCATGAGAAGGTGGTGGTGAGCTGTTCTCTGAACCACTGCAGTACAAGAGGTGTAGGCACACCAATCGTGCTATTAGGAAGCGAATTTCATTTAAAAAATAATGAAGGAACAGAGATATGGTTCCAAGTTTGAGTGGTGAGTGATTGCATGCTGCCCTTGTCTTCCTTGATGGTCGAGATCATGGCTGTGGAAGGTACTGTTGCAGGAGCAATCAAATAAACTTTGGCAATTGCTCCACTACACCTTGTCGATGGTACACAATGCAATCATTAGAAAGTGAATTCTGAGTTCAGTGCACTGGCATTGGGTGTGTTTCTGGGGCAGGTGGAACTTTCACATCATGTATAGGCCACATCTTAGCAGGACTGGAACCAACCTCCTCACAGGGAGATTTGCTAGTCTTGTCAAGGAGGGATCAAACCAGATTCACATGGGGATGAGGACTTAAGGGGGATATCAGATTGGAGGGAAGCAACATTGGTAAAAGGAAGCAGAAAAGTAGTAAGAAAAAGTGGAGGACAGCTGAAGCAAAGGCAAGCATCAAACAGCATCAGAATGGGCAAAACTGTTAAAACAGCTGAATTGGAGGCACCCAATCTGAATACATGCAGCAGTCACAAAATGGGTGATGATTTGAAAGCACACATTGAGGTGAATGGGTATGATGTAATTGTCATTGCAGATACATGGCTACAAGGCGACCAAAATTAGAAATGAAGGATATTTAGCATCTAGGACGGATAAGCAAAAAATAGTTTGAGTTGAGGTAGCACTCTTAATAAGGGACAAGATGGAAACATTAGTAAATGTGGATCTTAGCACGAATGATTAGTATCTAAATAGTTTCAATGGAACGAAGAAATGGCAAGCACACAAATATTGGTAGCAGTGTTTATAAGCCACTTATAACATTACGAGGAGAAAGTGGGGACTGCAGATGCTGGCGGTCAGGGTTGAAAAGTGTGGCACTGGAAAAGCACAGCCAGTCAGGCAGCATCTGAGGAGCAGGAGAATCGGCATTCAGGGCATCAGTCCTTCATCAGGAATCTGGAGGGGGGAGTGGAAGGGGGCTGAGAGATAAATAGGAGGGGTGGGTGGGGCTGGGGGCAAGGTAGTTAGGAAGGCGATAGGTGGATGCAGGTGGGGGTGATGGTGGAGCAGATAAATGGGAAGGAAGATGGACAGGTGGGCCAGTTCAAGAGGGCAGTGCCAAGTTGGAGGGTTGGATCTGGGATGAGGTGGGGGGGGGAGGGAAAATGAGGAAACTGGTGAAATCGACGTTGATGCTGTGTGGTAGGAGGGTCCCAAGGCGGAAGATGAGGCGTTCTTCCTCCAGGCATTGGATGGCTAGGATTTGGCAGTGGAGGAGGCCCAGGACTTGTATGTCCTTTGTTTTCCAGATGCAGTCTTGAGTCCCTGTGGAATCAGTCAGTTGTGTAGGCAGGTGCTGAGGAAGGAGATGTGGCTGTAATAGCCGATCTGCTTCAGAACATGGCTGAAGAGCTTCAGGGAGGAGGAGACGGCCTGGGGGGGGGGGGGGATGGGGTTTCTGAATTTAGTCTTGAGTCCATGTGAAATAAGTCAGTTGTGTAAGTCTTCCAAGCTCCTTCCCCCCAGTCCCACCCCACCCTCCTATTTATCTCTCAGTCCTCTTCTACCATGACCCCCCACCACTCCCCCCAGCCCCACACATCCTAATGAAGAGCTTATGCCCAAAACGTCGACTTTCCTGCTCCTCGGATGCTGCCTGACCTGCTATGCTTTCCCAGCACCACAGTTTTCGACCTATATTATAATGTAAGGCACGATAATACAATAATAAAGGGAAACTTCAATTTACATGTGGACTGGGTAAACCTAATCAGTTATAATACTGTGGAGGATGCATTTCAAAAGTGTGTATGTGATAGGGCTCTGGAGCATTATGTTAAAGAACCAACTAGGGACCAAACAATTTTAAATTTAGCATTACAGAAAGAGAAGGGACTAATTAACGATTATGCTATAAAGGAGTCTCTGGGAAATAGTGACTATATTGCATCAGAATTTTGCATTAAATTTGAATGCAAACACAGTTAATTCTGAAACTAGTGTCTTAAAACTGAACAAAGCAAGCATGAAAATATAAGGGGCAAGTTGAGAATGAAGGATTGGGAGAACACACCAGAATCTTTAACGGTAGATAAATCTTCGAAGAACTACAACATGACATCTGTTCACAACAGATATACTGTGCTCTAAGGCAACAACATCCAAAAGGAAAGACAAATCAATTGTGACCAACAAAATGAAAGATTCCATTAGGTCAAAGGAAGTGGTTAGAAGGATGGATGAAGAAGTGGTGAACAGAAGAATCGAGAGTAATTTAGAGATCATCAAGGGAGGAACAAGAAACTGATTAAGAAAGGGAAAAGAGAATATGAGTGCAAGCTGGTGAGAAACATAAAAGTGGACTGTAAAAGCTTCTTTAGGTATGTGTGGGGGGAAAAGATTGGGTAGAACAAATATGGACCCATTATAGGTTAGGGAAGGAGAACTTATAACAGAGAACAGGGAATGGCAGAAAAACAAAACAATTCCTTTCTGTCCTCATGGAAGAAGATTCATCAAATACGTTAGGAAAACTGGGCAACCAAGAAATGTATGAAACTGAGGACCTAAAAGAAATTAGTATCAGTAGACAAATAGTAATTGTAATGTTAACTATACTGAAGGTTGATAAAGCTGCTGGACAAAGTAAACTATAGGCCAGAACATTAAAAGGGATGACTATAAAAGATATTGCTTGCACTGATTGCTAATTTCCACAATTCCCTGAATTCAGGAAACATTCCCTTGGATTATAAACCCACTACTTAAGAAGGGAGGAAGAGGAGGGAGAATGGAGAACAATAGACCTGTTCGTTTCTCATCAATAGTAGACAAAATCATAGAATCCATTCTGAAAGATGTAATAAAGGACTGGACACAAAGGAAAAAATGGTAAAATTGGCCAGAGTTAACTTGGATTTATGAAAGGGAAACCGCATTTGGCAAACTTGGGGATGTTACTTGAAGCACAGATAGGGAGAATCAGTGTATGTGGTATTTTCGGATATTCAGAAGCTTGTGATAATGTGCCACACAAGCTATGAAATGAAATTAAAATGTATGGGTTTGGAAGTAATATTGCAAATTGGATAATAGATAGAAAGCATAGAGTAGAAATAAAAGGCTCATTCTTAGAATAGATGTTTGCGAGTGAGGTATTGCAAGAATCAGTGCTAAGGCACTGCCAGTCATAATCTATATGTGATTTGGGTGTAGGGATCAACTCTAACATTTTGAAATTTGCTGACGACACAAAACGAGGTGGGAATAAAATATATGAACAGAGTGTAAGAGAGGATGAGGTTTAAGAGGATTTGGACAGGTGAGGTGAATAGGCAAGGATATGACAGATGGAGTATAATGAGAATAAGTGTGATACTTCTCACTTTAGTCAAAAAAAAGCAGAAGGCAGAATATTTCTTATATGGTGAGAGGTTGTGAAGTGAGGTTACTCAAAGGGATCTGGATGTCTTTGTTTAGGAATCACTAAATGTAGGTACAGCAAATTAGTAGGATGACAAATGGTGCATTTGTCTTCATTTCAAGTAGCTAAGAATGCAGAAGTGAAAATGTCTTGCTGCAATTGTGTAGACACTTGGTAAAACCTCACCTGGTGTTTTGTGGACAGTTTTACTCACTTTATCTAAGGAAGAAGGAGTTCATCATGGAGGGAGTTCAATAGATTAATCCCTGAGATGATGAGACTGTTTTAGGAGGAGACGCTGAAGAAACTGGGTTGTTATCTTTCGAGATTCAAAGAGTGAGAGGTGATCCAATTGAAACTTCGAAAATTCTTGCAGGGTGGATGTTGATGAGACATTTCTCCTGACTGGTGAGCTCATACAATCTTAGAAAACCTTTATGGGCGGCATGGTGGCACAGTGGCACAGTGGTAGCACTGCTGCCTTACAGTGCCAGAGAACCGGGTTCAATTCCCGTCTCAGGTGATTGCCTGTGTGGAGTTTGCACATTCTCCCCGTGTCTGCGTGGGTTTCCTCCGGGTGCTCCGGTTTCCTCCCACAGTCCAAAAATGTGCAGGTTAGGTGAATTGGCCATGCTAAATTGCCCGTAGTGTTAGGTGAAGGGGAATGGGTCTGGGTGGGTTGCGCTTTGACAGGTCGGTGTGGACTTTTGGGCCGAAGGGCCTATTTCCACACTGTAAGTAATCGAATTTAAGCCATATGCAGATAGAGGTCATTCAATGCAGCGAGTCTACACCAACCTGCAAAAGAGCATCCCAACCTCTCCCCATTACTGCCAATGCCACCTAGCCTGCACATCTTTGGACTGTGGGAGGAAACTGTAGAAACTTGTGCAGACACAGAACATACAAACTCAACACAGACAGTGGTCCAAGGCTAGATTGAAATCCAGATCCCCGAGCTGCCCGAGAGCCAGGGGATATAATCTCAAGATAAGGAGAGTCTTTTAAGACTAGGATAAGGAGGAATTTCTTCGGACAGAGGGTGGTGAATCTTTGTAATTCTTTGCCCCAGACCAATGAGCAGGCTCAAGAGGGAAATGGGAAAGTGGATTTGAGGAGATGATCACTGTGATATTATTGAATGGCATAGCAGGCTTGAGAGGGTGAATGGCCTCTTCATGTTCCTATGCATCAATGTAATTAGCTGTTCTGTCCATGACCCTGCATTGTTATTGTTATGGACCAACTCAAACCCCCTCAAAACAGGTCATGGGGAGAGCCAAGCTCTAACTTTTTCTTATTTGAAAGACAAATGCCAGTTATTGCATTCCGGATGCAATTATATTGATCAAATGTTCAAGCTTGAAGCAAAACACTCTTCATTCATACACTGTAGTTAAGATACAGACAAAATAAAAATAAAATAAAAGAATTGGCTTAAAGGTATCTCTATCGAAATAGAGTTATTAACTACCAATTAACTCTTCCAATATAGAAATATCCATAAGGTCACCCTTGGCAAAGCAAATTCAGTAAAATACATTGTCTCACATGCAATTCTAGCAGCAGGAAGAGAACCCAAGCTTTTAGCTACAGCAAAGAGAGACAGAGGTAGAGATGTAGCAGCTTTCACAACCCCAACAGCTTCTGAAAGCTTAACTAAAACCTTGGTTCTGTGGCAGCTTGACCCCCCCCCCCCCCCCCATTCAGGCTGCTTCTATTATTCCAATGTCAAAGAAAACCCAAGGCCTCACAAGCTGTTTACATTATTGGCTTGAAGCAGACCACTCTATACCTCTGTCTCTATCTCTTTTCATTTAAAAAAAGGACAAAATACACCTCTTATAGCCATAGTACCATCACACCTCCCCCCTTAAAAAATTAATGATCAATATGCAAAGATGGTTTCATTTTAAAATCCTTTAGTTTTTACACTGTTGATGGACTACAAAACATATGCATCACTTTGTTTGCAAGCTTATCAAAATCAGTTTCAGTCCTCTTAAAGCCTTAGTATCGTCATACTATCCATCCTTGTATTTGAAAATAATCACTATTTCACTCCAAGACCACACACTAAAGACAGCCAGGGAGGCTACTGAGTCACCTGATCCCAGACCATAACGAATCGAGCTGAGCTAACCCTGCGGAGGAATGTGACAGTGGCCGAAGGATGACCTCTCTTCTGATGTTCCGCTTCCTGTCCCTGGCATCGTGCCACGGCTGTGCTGCTGAGAGGATAGTGTGTGGCTGATGGAAACAGAATGTGACAAGAAACAGCACGTTGTCTCAAAGCACTCTCCTGCACTCTCCTGCCCAGCACAGAGATTGCCTTGCCCAGGTCGGGGACAGGTTGAGAGGGGCTAATAGAGTTAGTGCTGGTTGAAGGTGAGAGTGAGAAGGTCAGTGCCAAGAGCACTGTACCTCTGGTACACAAGTGAATCCAGGATGACTGACAAGCAGAGAGAAAGGTGCACGAAAGAGAGAGTGTGGAGGAAAACGAGAGACGGAATGGACGGAGAGGAGAAAAAGAGGAAAACCAAGAGGAGATAGGGAAGAAATAGAAGGGAGGGAGAGAATAAAGGATGGAGAATTAAAGGGATAAAGGTAAGGTGGGGATAAAGAAAAGAAGAAAGCAAAGAGAAGGAGAAGGAATAGAGAAGTGGAGAAGGGTGAGAGAGAGAAAGTTTTCACTATGAAGTCTCATTACTCAGTAATTGACCCAATATTAGGAATGTGATTTTATAGATAAGTATCTCCAATATTTTGGAAGAAAATTATAGTTGTTTACATATTCGGAGAATTTACAATGCCTTTAAGACACCAATTGATGACCATATGGAAGTTGGAAACATCAATCATTTTGCTATCAGTCAATGGATTACTCACAACTGAAAAAGAAAGTTTAAAAAAAGCACACTGGAAATAGGCCACAAGATCACCAGAGTCTAGGGGATTTAGGGGAATTTCCATCACAAGATTTCAAATGATTTCTGATTTGGATGTTCGGGAGTCATTTTAGCCATATATCAGCATCAACTGAAGGATGAAACAGATGCAGTGGTGATGTATTTGTGTCAGACTAGCTACTTACAGTTGAGATTTTTAACTCTATTTGCATCACATACAGTCATACAGCACGGAAACAGCATGGTGCAACCAGTCCATGCTCACTATGTTCCCAAACTAAACTCTTCCCACCTGCCTACACTTGGCCCATATCCCTCCAAACCTTTCTTAGTCATGCTTTTTAAATATTGTAACTGTACCCACATCTACCACTTCCTCTGGAAGTTCATTCTACACATGAACTACATTCTGTGTATAAAAGGTTCCCCTCATATCCTTTCTAAATCTTTCTCCTTCCACCTTAAAAAGTCTTAAAATCCCCTATCATAAAGAAAAGACACCAGCCATTCACCTTATCTATGCTTCACATGATTTTATTAACATCTATAAGGTCACCCCTTAACCTCCTACGCTCCAGTGAAAAAAGTCCCTGCCTATCCATCCTCTCCCTATAACTCTAATCCTCCACTCCCTCCAACATCCTGGTAAATCTTTTCTGAACACTCTCTGGTTGGATAATATCCTTCCTATAGCAGGGACCAAAACTGGACTAATTACTCCAGATGTGGCCTCACCAACATCCTGTACAACCTTAACATGACTTGCCAACTCCAAAGTGTATTCAAAAGTAGTGCAATTTATACAACATTAATAGCCTCCAATGGTATTTATGTTGATCCACTCATCCATTACCTACATGAGGGAAGATGGAAGACTAGAGTTTAACAGAACAATTCAAGAATACTCTTATTGGTAATAAGCCCATAGCTGGGCCAGAAAGCCCAGTTCAAGTCCCGCCTGCTCCAGACATGTGTCATAGCATGTCTGAACAAGTTGATAAAAAAAAATCCACAACTCAAATTCTTTGTTCCGATAACAACATTGGAGACTTTGACCCTTCAATCCTGGAGTTTTCAATCTGAGAAATGTAGCATTACTTTTACAAGATAAACCATCTCAAAGTACTTCAAAGGTGCATGATGAGAAAAAGAGTTGACATTGGGTCAAGCTATTATGACAGCTTGGTCAAAGAGGTAGGCATTAAAAGTTAATGAGGAAAAGGTGATAGTGAGTTTTGAGAAGATTTGTAGCTCAGGTTGAGGTTTTGGATGTAGGTTTGCTTGCTGGGCTGGAAGGCTCATTTCCAGACATTTCGCCATCATACTAGGTATCATCTTCAGTGGGCCTCAGGCGAAACACTGCTGAAAATAGAAAGCAGGAATTTTCAGCAGTGATTCACCTGAGGCCCACTGAAGTTGTTACCTAGTAGGGTGACGAAACGTCTGGAAATGAACCTTCCAGCTCAGCGAGCAAGCCTACATCCAAAAATGAGATAGCCAGGATTTGGGGAAAATTCAGTAGTGTGAAGCACAGTTACCACATTGGAACATTGAGGGTGGGACATATAAGAGGTCAGAATTGGAGGAGTGCAATGATCATAGAGTTGTAGGGTTGGACAAGGCTATAAGAGACAGTGTAACATTGAATCCTAGAGGAATTTGAATAACAGGATGAAAATTTGAAAATTGAGGAGCACAAGGGTAATGGGTGGACAGGACTTGGTATGTTTTAAGAGTAGCAGAGTTTCTGGTGCAACTGTATCTAATCAAATAAAATAATTTCCTATCTCTGGAGAAAAACAGATTCACTCATGTGACGGGATTCTTAATCAAGGAAAACCAACCACACTACATTGCTATGGGAATTATAGATATATGGGGTCCTCAATCAAGATTGAAGAGCTGATGAAGAGGTTATGCTCGAAGCGTTGACTCTCCTGCTCTTCGGATGCTGCCTGACTGGCTGTGCTTTTCCAGCACCACACTTGCTGACTCTGATCTCCAGCATCTACAGTCCTCATTTTCTCCTAATGGTCCTCAATTAACAGAAACACAGAGAGTCAAATTGGCTTTGAAACCATAGGTTGAAATACATGACCTCGCAGCTTGGCATCAATATTATATTTCCTTCATAAAAATGCCCTTCATTCCAGTTTTATGGTGAAATAACATATTGAATCTTTCTACAGCAATGTGTTAGTCATTCAAAATTTTGGAGGGTGTTTTTCCAACTGTGTTGTCAATTGAATGATTTGTTGCAATGTAAGTTTGTGACTCGGGGCATCTCTGACCTTGCTTTTTTTTTCAAAATAGTTTCAAAGGCTGCGAATAAATTCTGTCCATGGAACAGCAATAGCCAGAATCAGTAAAATACTTCAGAAAGGAGATGCTGTGTTCACCAACAGACATACTGAAAGGTCTGGAGGTGAGTCTTTTGGCATGCTTAAGGCTGTATGACTTGCTGACAGGGATCTAGAAAGGGAGACTTGGTGAGGAAATGAAGAAGCAAAAAGAATAGAGAGGAAACTCTTTACCTCTGTGTAGTGATTTTACAACTTTTGGACTTCTTAGATGCACTTTACAGCTCATTAATTATTTTATAAACAATAGTCGCTACAGCAATGTAAAAAACACAGCAACTAGTTTGCACATAGCAAGCTCTCTCAAACATTAATGAAATTAATAGCTAGATCATCTTTCTTTATATGTTGGTTGAAGGTTAAAGATTGGCCAGGAGACCAGGCAATGTGCTTCTGCTTTTCTTTACAATTAGTGCCATGGGATCCAACAGAGAGCAGTTGGGGGAGTCTCAGTTAATGTCCTATCCAAACTCAGCACCAGAAAAGTAGAGAAGTGAATTTCTATTGTGAATGAGAAGATCTTTCTGGAAGAAAGTGGGATTGAAGAAACAGCAGACAATATTATAAATTAAAGATAACAATAAAATACTCCACAACCACCTGATGAAGCTGAGGCGCTCCGAAAGCTAGTACTTCCAAATAAACCTGTTGAACTATAACCTGGTGTGCTTTTTACCTTAAAATAAGGAATTACCTTCTTATGCTTTAGTTGCGAACTTGTGAACCAGAGGTGCTGTGTCAATGCAAGTTGAAATTGTGTTGTTAAGGCAGACCGGAGATAATCCCAGCTTCTATTCATAGTTAGCACTGAAATATCAATGCTCACAAATGAACATCGACCAACAGTAGGTCAGCCGATGATACAAGAAGTGAATTTGGACTCCCCTTTCCCCAGTACGTACACTGTGATCATGCCCCTCCACCCTTGGGAAGTGTATGTATGTAATGGCGGAAGCATTGAGCTCAGCCATGATGCCCCCCAAGGTCAAATAGATGGATGGTTAATGTTTAAGGATTGGGCACTTGGAAGTGTATTGGGGTGCTTTCATTACCCGTTGAACTGAAGCCCAGCAAAAACCAACAGCTTCATGAAAGAATAAAAAACAAGATTGAGTCTATTAAAGCTAAATGCCACTTGTCTCCAAAAATAATATGTTGCTCTCTCCCTCTAGACTTGTATTCATGAATAATTCCACTACAAAGCAATAATACTACCTTTGACATAAACCAAAACCAGACCTTTCCAAATATACAGCTCAGGTAAAGGAATACAGATTGCATCATCACAGAGAACAAAATGGCTTCCCTTTTTTTTCCCATGTATGTGTGTTATTTAAATTGTATTCCTGGGAGGAAAGAGATTTGTTCAGCTATACAAACCTTGTCTACCTTTAGAAGTCCAAAGCATATTTCATGTTAAAAGTCATCCACTGGGAAACATTGATATTGCTCAAATTCAATTCTGCAGCCCAAACTTTCACACAATAATCTCAAAAATTCATTCCATCGAAATAATTGAATGTTTTCTCCTATATATTAGCATGGCTGTTTAATTCCCTCCTGGATATCAGGTACAGTGTAGGAACTGGCACCATACGCCATTCAACTCCACATGAGTCTGTAATAAAATCTGAGTGTTTCAACATCCAATATTGTAAAAGTCTCTCACTTCTGATGACTTTTGAAAGGTAATTTGGTGAATTGCCCGTGAGGTTGAAGGTTTCTTTGGCACACAATGCAGAACGGAAGTATTCTTGGAGCCTTCTGAAGAACATCAAGGAGGTTTAATGGATTACATCACTTCTTTTTGGTATTTAAGGGATCCAGCAGCACTTAAAAACACATTGCCTTCTCCCATACTTTCTGATGTCATCTCCATAAACAGCTACCGCAATAAAATTAACCAAATCTTTATTGCACCATAAGGAGCTGGGATACTTTCAATAAGTAGCCATTAACTCCATCTCAGCTCAGATGATGACTGCCCGTCACTTAGATTAGATTAGATTAGATCAGCACTTAGTAAGCAACCAATCAGCCTGTTATGTTCTAAGTACCTCAGTATTCTGAGAAGCCATCATGACAAATGTTTGATCGCATCAAATTAATTTTGTTAAAGCTTGAAAATGTAATAATTTTAGCATTCATCCATCGTCCATGCCAGCAGCACTGACCGAGTCCAGCAACTTTTATGCTGTCTGATAGATAAACCAGCCTAGTTCCGCTATCCAACTCGTTCCAAATCTGTGATGTACAATAATATGTTAAACAGATTGACCACAATCACATAGCCAAGCCTCAATATATCCAGGATCAGTCTTTTGATTCCTGCAGAGCCTTTATTACAGGAGCTACTGATCAAAGCTGTCCCAGGGGCATGCGTATGAATCCAGACCAACACTGCTATGCAGTACAGTGGGAGTGCAGCACTATCGGGGTACCTCCTTTTGGATACAGCATTAAACCAAGATCCTATCTGCTTGCTCAAGTGGAAAGTGCTTTTCGAAAGAAGAGCAGGGGACCTTTTTGCCCAAGTGCTGGCCATTATTTGACATCATTAAACAGATAGTCTGATGATGATCACATTGCTGTTCAAAGGGGCTTGCTATGTACAAATTGGCTGCGCTACTTCCAATGTTACAATTGTGAGTGTACTTCAAAAATATTTCATCGACTGTAATGCGCTTAGGGTGACCTGAGTGACCTGAGGTGACGAAATGTCCGCTCAGACTGTGTTTTGCTGTCAACTGGTCTCCGTACCCTATTTATGAAAAGTGAGAGGCAATATTCAGAAGGAATGACTATCCCGAGATTTGAAGGTACCACATCAGTTTAAATCCAAAACAAATCAAAGCCACAAACATTTGATCCGCATGTTCATTACACAACTGGTCCTCAATTCACTCCTCCCTTGGGAGACAATTTTACCTGTTTAAGCACATTTTTTTTTGCAGAAACCCTTTCAGCTGTGCATTTGCCTACACTTCTCCTTCCGGTAATCTGATCAGGAGTTCTGCACAAAAGCCAAACGGCAGTAAGTTAAGCTTCAGCATGGCAGCCAAATTAGCCAGCTGCTAAAGCATTCTGCACAGTTCCACTGTGGCCATTAGAGGAGGGCTACATGATAGCACAGTCTATGTGTGACCTCCTACCTGGAATTTGCAGCTGCAATCCACCCTCCTCGCTCTGCTCCTGCTGCAGTAGTGTTTCCACAGGACCCCCCTCAGGTGCCTCAGTCACTTTGTACCAAGTCCGCCCGACATCACTTTCACTCACAGCTGAAGAGAGCAGCTGCAAACAATAACTTTCACAACCCCAGGCTTTACAACCAATCAAGGATCTTTGAACCGTAGTCCCTGCTGTAATGTGCACAACACAGCAGCCAGTTTGTGTACACAGCAGACTCCCCAAAACAGCAATGTGATGATAGCCGGATAATCTGCTTCTCAGTGATGTTGGTTGAGTGATAAATATTTCACAGGGCACCGGGAACAACTCACCCACATTCTTTGTGAATTTGCAATCTTTTGCATCCACCTAAGAGGACAAATGTTATACATAAGAGAACAACGATGTTGTTAAACTTGAAAGGATTCAGAAAAGATTTACCAAAGATGTTGGAAGGTTTGAGCTATTGGGAGTGGCTGAATAGGCTGGGGCGTTTTTTTCCCCAGAGCGTCAGAGGCTGAGGGGTAACCTTATTGAGGTTTATAAAATCATGAGGGACATGGATAGGATGAATAGCCAAGGTCTTTTTCCCAGCGTAGGGGTGTCCAAAATTAGAGGGCATAGTTTAAGGCAAGAGAGGTAAGGTTTAAAAGGGACCTAAGGGGCAATGTTTTCATGTTGAACTGTCAGAGGAGGTACTGGAGGCTGGTACAATCACAGCATTTAAAAGGCATCTGGATGGGTATGTGAATAGGAAGGGTTAGGGGGAGACGAGCCAAGTGCTGACAAATGGGAGCTAGATCAGTTTAGGATATCTGATCAGCATGGACAAGTTGACCTGAAGGGTCTATTTCCGTGCTGTACATCTCCGTGACTCTATCTTGTCTGGGCAAAACAAAAAACCTCAAAGAGTGGCCTGTCAGTCTGATTTTTGTTCTCAACCCCCTCGAGTGGAGTTCGAACCAACAACACCCTGAGAATGCTACATTCTGAGTCACAGTTGACACCTGATGGAGCATCACACTTGATGAAGAAACTGATAGCAAATCATCACTCTGTGTTTTAAACCAGCCCTCCATTGACCAATCTTATCACTTGGACTTAACTGGTTCCACCAATTGCTGTCCTTTTTGCTTCAAGCTGAACAGTGTGTTAAATCGTTGAGCCATTAAAAGAAAGTCCATTACAAGTAAGCATTGAGGGGTCTTGCAGTGCAATGGTGGTGCTGCTACTTCTGACTCAGAAGACCTGGATTCAAGTCCCAACTGGTCCAGTAGAATGCCATAGCTGAACAGAAACATACCTGAAAGGGTTGGAAGGCTGTACACAGGGCTTTAACCGAAATAGTTGGGGGGGAGAGAGGGTGGGGGGATGTTTAGTTATAGAGGAAATTTGAAAACCCGAATTAAAGGAGGAGGTAAGAGTGCAGAATTCTGGAGAGGTTATTAAAATCTCCAGCACGGACACAGATAGGACAGACTGTTTGGAAAGGGTTAACAATCAAAACGTCAAGTACACTGGACACATGAATGACAATGAGAAGAGGGACGGTTAATATAGGACTGAAGGTGTTATATCTGAATGCACGCAGTATAAGAAATAAAGGAAATGAGCTTGAGGTGCAGATTGAAATCGGCAGGAATGAAGTGGTGGGCATCACAGAGACATGGCAGCAAGGGGGATCAGGATTGGGAGCTGAATATTCAAGGATATGCGTCCTTTCGAAAAGATTGGCAGGTGGGCAGAGCGGATGGGGCTGCTTCTTCGTAAGAAATAAAATTAAATCAATAGTAAGAAACAAATTAGGGTCAGATGGCATAGAACCTGTGTGGGTAGAGTTGAGGAACTGCAAAGGTAAAAAAAAAACATAGTTGGAGTTATGTACAGGCTCCAAATAGTAGTCAGGTGCTGGGGTGCAAGATACACTCGGAGGTAGAAAAGATACGTAGGAAAGGCAAAATTACAATGATCATGGGGGATTTCAGTATGCAGGTGGACTGGGAAAATCAGGTTGGTAGTGGATTGCAAGAAAAAGAATTTATGGAATGTCTATGAGATGGCTTTTTGGAGCAGCTTTTTGGTGGACCTCACTAGGGAACAGGCAATACTTGATTTAGTGTTGCGCAATGAGGCAGACATGATAGGGAGCTTAAGGTGAAGGCATCCTTCGGAGGCAGTGATCATAATATGATTGAATTTATTCTGCAATTTGAGAGGGAGAACATAGAATCAGAGGTAACAGTATTACAGCTGAATAAAGGTATGAGGGAGGAGCTGGGTAGAATTGATTGGGAGGGAAGTCTAGCAAGAAAGCCAGTGGAACAACAATGGCAGGAGTTTCTGGGAGTGATTCAGGATACATGGCAGGGATTTTTCCTGAGGAAAATGAAGCATGGTACAAGGAGGATGAGGCAACCATGGCTAACTAGGGAAGTCAGGGATAGCATAAAAACAAAAGAGAAACCACATAATGTGGTGAAGGGCAGTGAGAAACCAGAGGATTGGGAAGCTTACAAAGACCAACAGAGAGAACCAAAAAAAGGAAGCCAGGAGGGAGAAGATTAAATATGTGGGTAAGCTGGCCAGTAACATAGAGGAACACCATAAGAGATTCTTTAGATATATAAAGGGGAAAGGAGAGGCAAACGTGGACTTTTGGCCACTGGAAAGTGATGCTGGAGAGATAGTAGTGGAGAAAAAAGAAATGGCTAAGGAACTGAATAATTACCTCATGTCAGTGTTCATGGTGGAAGGCACAAGTAATATCCCAAAAATTCAAGAGAGTGAAGGGGCATGGCTGAGTATGGTGGCCATCATCAAGGAGATGGTGCTAGAAAAACTGAATGGCCTGAAAGTGGATAAATCACCTGGTCCAGATGGACTACACCCTTGAGTTCTAAGGGAGATAGTTGAAGAGATAACGAAGACATTAGTGGTGATCTTTCAGGAATCGCTAGAGTCAGGGAAGGTCCCAGAGGAGTAGAAAGTCACCTCTGTTTAAAAAGGGAGTTAGTAAGATAGAAAAGTACAGACTGATTAGCCTAATCTCTGTCACGGGTAAGATTCTGGAATCCATTGTGAAGGATGAGATTTCTGAATACATGGTTTCATCAAGGGTTGACAAATCTGCTAGAATTCTTTGAGGAAATAATAAGCAGGTTAGACCAAGGCGAGCCAATGGATGTTACCTACCTGGACTTCAATAAGGCCTTTGACAAGATGCTGCACAGGAGGCTATTGAGTAAATTAAGGATCCACAGTGTTAGATGCAAGATGTTAGCATGGATAGAAGCTTGGCTGTCTGGCAGAAAGCAGGGACTGGGGATAAAAGGGTCTTTCTCAGATGGCAGCCGGTGACAGTGGTGTTCCGCAAGGCTCAGTGTTGGCACCATAACTTTTCACATTGTACATTAACAATCTAGATGAAGGAACTGAGGGTATTCTGGCTAAGTTTGCAAATTATACAAAGACAGGTAGAGGGACAGGTAGCATTGGGGAGGCGGAGAGGCTGCAGAAGGATTTGGACAGGTTGGGAGAGTGGGCAAAGAAGTGGCAGATGGAGTACAATATGGAAAAGTGTGAGGTCATGCACTTTGGTAGGAAGAATAGAGGCATGGACTGTTTTCTAAATGGGGAGAAAATTCAGAAGTCTGACTTGGGAGTTCTAGTCCAGGATTCTCTCAAGATAAACTTGCAGGTTGAGTCAGTAGTTAGGAAGGCAAATGCAATGATGGCATTTATTTTGAGAGGACTTGACTATAAAAGCATGGATTTGTTTCTATGGCTCTATAAGCTGCTGGTCAGACCACATTTGGCATGTTGTGTGCAGTTTTGGGCCCCTGGCCCTGAAGCGTGTTCAGAAGACATTCATAAGAATGGTCACAGGAATGAAAAGTTTAACATATGACAAATATTTGAGGACTCTGGGTCTAAACACGATGAAGTTTAGAAGGATGATGGGGATCTAATTAAAACCTACAAAATTCTGAATGGCCTGGACAGAGTAGATGTTGGGAAGATGTTTCCATTGGTAGGAGAGTCTAGGACTCAAGGGCACAGTCTTAGAATAAAGAGAAGACCTTTTAGAACAGAGATAAGGAGAAACTTCTTTAGCCATAAAATGGTGCATCTATGGAATTCATTGCAACAGAAGGCTGTGGAGGCCAGGTCATTGAATATATTTAAGACTGAGATAGGTAGGGCGTTGAGCATCAAAGGGATTAAGGGTTACGGGGAGAAAGTGGGAGAATTGGGTTGAGAAAATTATCAGCCATGATTGAATGGCAGAGCAGACTCGATGGGCTCAATGGTCTAATTTCTGCTCCTATGTTTTATGGTCTTATGGATTTTGGCCAAGAGCAGGCAAGTGGGGCTGGTTTAGTTTAAGATGAATTTTGGCATGGATTGGTTGGACTGAAAGGGCTGTTTCTGTTCTGTCTGGCTCTTTGACTCTATGACTAAGTGCAGAATTTTGTTCTGTGTTTCAAAGATATCAAAGACAGGAAATATACCCAGGTCTGGGATTTGGGTTCAAATCTGAGACATTCTGTGTATGACCTCCTCCTGGAGTCTTTAACACTGAAATAGTTCTAACCAAAATTGTATCCTCCACTCCAGCAATCTCCTGTATTTCTCACCCCTGTCCACCTCATCTCATCCTTAACTATCCAATTGCAGCCATAACATCCCCAGCAACAGGTCCTCTCCCTATCTTTGTCCTGTGATATTTGGAGTTACCTGTTCATCTCTCCTTGGTTATTCTCCTTGGTGAAAGGATTCTAAGCAATGAGGCCAGATTCCACGTGTATTCGGATGATACACACCTCCATCTTTCCAGCAGCACACCACAGTGTTGCCTGCTTTCCTGTCCAACCTCCCATCTTGGATAAGTCACAACCTGTTCCAGACTAACAATGGAATGACCAAGTCTATTGGCACTGAGCCTTGCCATGAATCTGTGCTAAAGGTGCTACAAGAGGGAGGTGATGGTCTCATGGGATAATCACTAAAAAAAAATGAATCCAGAGACGCAGGTCATGGTCTGGGCACCCTGGTTGGATTCCAGCCATGGTATATGGTGGAATTTGAATTCAATAAAAACCTAGAATTAAGACCATGAATCCGTTGGGCAAAAGACCCATCTGGTTCATTAATGTCCTTTAGGGAAAGAAACAACTATTCTTACCTGGTCTGGCTTACATGTGACTTCAGACCCGCAAAGTGGTTGACTCTTAACTGCTGTCTGAGTAAATAGGGATCGGCAATAATTGTTAGCCTACACAGTGATGCCCATATCTTATGAGTGAACTAAAAAAAATTATCGTGGACTTCATTAAAATATGTGAATGCTGGGAACCAGAAATTTTTTTAAAAAACAGCAATTGCTGTGAAAGCTGAAAAAAAAATGCAGGTTAGAATGCATCTATGGAGAGAGAAAAACCAAATTAGCGCTTCTGGTCAACAACTTTCATTAGATCTGTTCATCTACCTAAAATGTTAACTCCATCTCTCTGTCCACAGATGATAGCAGCCCCGCTGTGTATTTCCAATATTTCAACTTTTATCATTAATTATTTTTCCTAGTCTCAGATATGGTTGTGTTATGGATCACAGATAATATGTCAATGGACCTTAAAGAGATATGCCCATGGTATCATTATTGTTACCTGAAGGTATAAAGGTCTCAGACTCTTTGGGAATGACATCCTGATGGAAATATTCTCATCTTTGTAACTGAAAAGCCTAATAATAGCCCAGCCATTCAAGCATCTGTCAATCCAGTACTTATATGTATATCAGTGAACTGTAACTAGTGTCAGTTAAATTTATTGTTATGAAGTTGTATCTAGTGCTTATGTTATGAGAAACATAAAAAGCACAGACATTGCTGTATTTGATACAAATACCCTTCTGGAGGCAAAAACACAATCAAGACCACCTCTCTGTAGCCTCAGTGACCTGCTTAACCCTGAGCTGAGCACCTGATCCCAAAGACTGGGCATTGGTGGCAGTTTCCTTCTCTAAAGGACATCAGTGAACCAGATCGGATTTTCATTGTCATCATTAGACTCCAAATTCCAGACTTTGAATGAATTTGTTTATTAAAACTAACTAATTTCCAACACCATGACAACAAGTGCCTTCAACACCAAATTGCCCAGCACCCGATCTGCTGCTGAAATTTCCATTCATGTCTTTGTCTTGACCTTTTCAGTGTAGTTCTGGCTGGATTTCCACTCTTCAGAAACATGCAGTGCTGCCACCTTACATTGGATCTGACACTAAGTCTGGCTTGTAATGTGGTCAGGAGCTGAATGGTCCTGGAAGGAGCCCAAACCGAGTACCAGCAAGCAGGACAATGCGAAGTAACTGTCACTTCATCGCTCTCAACCCCTTTCTCGTAATTGCAAGTAAGCTGATGGGCACTAATAGATCAGGCTGGATTTTCCCTGTTCTTGTAAATTCACATTTATTTGACTCATTTTATAGTTCTCAGAATTAATGCATGAACGTATTTAGGTATTAGGTTAAGAACTGTGTTTAAGGTCAACAGCTGTTTCATGACTACCGGTGGACACTCTGCAACAGAGGGAGGTTTTTAGGGACTGTGTCAGTCAATTATAGCATGTTTAACATTGCATTCCTTTCCTCCCACACAACCGTCCCCACTTTTTCTCATTAAAGATTGTAACATGAACTGGAGTGAAATCCGTTCTTAGCCCTGGTCGGATAATCAAAATCCCATAAAGGGGTTAATAATCTAAATAATCAATCAACGTGTAACTGAATAGTTATCAAACCTAATCAACTTTTAAATATCTGACTTTCGTCTTGTTAAACTCTCCCTTCATGTAGAATGGATTTTACGGCTTTCAGACTTTGAGATTTATCAAAAACACATGCTGTGTAACTTTCTTTTTTACAAAGAGAGACTGATTTCAAAACCAGAAGTTCTACTCCTGTGCCAAAACTGGGATCTTTCAGCATTTCTAGAAAACTTGGACTAAACATGAAAAAAAAGCAGTGTGGATCTCACCAATTCCTGGAAAAGCAATCACCATCACTCCTATTGATTTCACTGCACTGGCACAGGTGCTTTCGGAAGATTAATGAATACTGACATGCAACAAGTGAGTGAGCTTTCTTTTTTTTTAACACATTCATGACTAAAGCTGCCATTTCATACCATTGCCACTGTTCGCCCTTGTGCCATCTGAGTCTTAGGCTTTGAAATTTACCCCCTAAATGTCTCCATTCCCCTCCCTTCCTTTCAGTCACTCTTTAAAACCAACACCTTTTGACCCAGCCTTCTTTGAGCTACCTTATTATCTCACGTAGCTTGCTGTCAAATTATTTCTCCAGTTACCCTTCCAGTGAACCATCCTGGCTGGCACTATATCAATGCAATTGTTTTTGCAAACCAGCCTTCTTTTTCAAAAGCTGCGGGAGGTGCATGTAGAGACAATTCCTCTTCTAATATTGTTAGAATAGTGTACATGTCAGTACAGTTTGGAGTTTTCCTTTGTTCACTGTGAACGCTGCTTCATACAGTAGCAATGCTTCAATATGTTGGGGTTTGGCAATCTGTAACTTTCCCAAGTGGTTTTCATGTGCAGAACTAGATCATTAGGCATTTTTTGTTTTGTCTTGCTGTCATTTTGTTTCTACCGGAAAAGTAAGTGATTGTGGAATGAAAATTTCAGAGTGGAGTCATGACAAAGGCAACTTATCCCTGAAGGGGATGCCCGCTCCGGATTTTGGGTGGTCCAGAATTTCTCCCGCCAGGACAAAAAATGGTGGCCCCAGCCCTATGTGCCAGTGGAGTTCAAATGACATAGTCAGGATCTCCAAATTATTGCCCTTCCAACTTGCATCATCACTTTGCAGTAGTTTGACTACTGCAATGTCGGAAACACAGCAGCAAACGGTGTGCACAGCAAGATCTCATGAACAATAACAAGGGGATGACTTGACAGTCTTTGTTTTAGTGATGCTGGTTGGGGCATAAGTATTGGAAAGGACACCAAGGAGACAGCACCCCACCCTTGTCCCCCACCGTTGTTTTGTAGATAGGATCTTGTTTTAAAATCTCACCTACAACAGCACAGTACTTCCCCTGTACTGCACTGTGTGTCATTTTAGAACCTGGCTCAAACTGTGCCATGTTATGGAGCTGCCCCTAGTAGTGCTGAGCTTTGTAAAGACACATTACCTTATTACCAACCAAAAGAGAAAATGCTGGAAAATCTCAGCAGGTCTGGTAGCATCTGTAAGGAGAGAAAAGAGCTGATGTTTCGAGTCTAACTGACCCTTTGTCAAAGCTTTTTACACATTAACACATTTTACACATTTACACATTTTACACATTTTTTACGCATTACCTTATTGTTGGCAAAACACTCACTACTGTCACGAATGTGTAATATTGGCTATGAGCTGGAATAGATTTGCGCCATCGAATTGTCTTGGTGCAGGTGGCCCATGTTTTTGGTGCCATGTGAGAAAGTGCCCAAATGACATCTCAGGGAGAAGATATACTCAATCTTGTTGAATAACAGACATATTTGTTGCATATTACTTAATAGCTGGTGACTTCACGTCGAAGATACTCACTTGTCTCTTGTGAGTCATCCAGCTCAATGTCAGCATAAGTTTACTTTACAGTGAGTAAAATATTCCCACACAGCATTGGTAACAAGCAGAGAACCAGAGCAGAATCAATTAAAACATAGGCTAGCTCCTCCCAGGAACGTCGATTCTCCTGTTCCTTGGATGCTGCCTGACCTGCTGTGCTTTTCCAGCAACACATTTCTAGTTCCTCCCAGGGACAACCCCTCATATCCTGATGTGCAGAACTCATTTTATTAGATAGTTAATAATAGTTCGTGAAATCTTTCAGGTCCTTCACGTCTTACGTTTTTGGCTCTTGAAAATCTGGGTTCTCACTGATGTTTTAGTGTGTATCTATCAGCAAGGCTGCAAGGTAAGCTTAGTCTCAGGCTTCAGAAGTGCCAAAAGACAGCAGCTCTAACAGAGGAACACCCCTTGGTACTGCACTGATTTGGGTTTTGATGAACTGCTAAGCCTCTAAAGTGGGGGCTGAGGTGTTGACAATCTGTGTCTTAACCTGTGAAAGAGGTGAAGGAGTGTCATTTTTCAGATGAGAAGTTACGTTAAGACTCCATCGTTCACTCAGGTGAAAGTAAAAATATTCCACGCTCTTTTTGGAGAACAGCATTAGAGTTCATTCAGACTGGCAGCCATCCAATTTATTTCAACTTCCTGCATTCAAACAGTTTCTAAAGTCATTTATCTCATTCTCAAAATAGTGCCACTGCATCTTTCCCACTTACCTGAGCTGGTAGGCAAGGCTTTTGTTTAATATCCTAATCTGAAAGGAAAATTACCTTTCACTTGAACGTCCCTTTAAAATGCTCAACTAAGCTCAACTAGTGAAAGATTAATCAGCCATATACAGCACAGCCAGGACTTATCACCCAGAAAAGTGAGGGAGAAAATTTCCAAAGTTCAGATTGTGTTTTTGTTTACAAGTTTTCTCAAAACATTTCCCATCTATGCTGTCCTCAGCAGGCTGTGAGTCCAATTTGTAACCAGGTCTCATTTCCTGTTTACAGCTCTGAGATGTCTCTGAGATGTGAGGATCCAATGGGCACAAATTTGGATAGGTAAGTGCCCGCATTTTTAGTTCTTTGGGTATGATTAGAGCCCCAAAATGACAATGCTGGAGTGGGTTTTGCCAAACATTATATTGATGAGGTTGTTAGCTCCACACAACAATTAAGCATTGGAGTATAAGCAATTCATGATGTTAATCAGCATGCAATGCTGACTTGAAGGGCTCTTGTGGTGCAGTGGTGCTATGCCTCCCTCTGGGCCAGATAACCAGCTGCTGGGTCAATGTTAATTTGACTCCACATTTTGAAGTGTGACATTCAAGCTAATGCTGTGAACATTCAACGGTGTGAAAAAATCAGGATATTGAACATGAAGTTAGTTCAATGTCCAAATTCCATAAATATATTGATTTATGTTTAGAAATACAATTTTGCTTAAGGATGTTTGTACATCTGTAAACATGATCATCTGTAAATATGTTTATACGTGCAGTGCTTCCCCTGAGCTAAAATGTAACTTAACCCCTGTGGATTCCCACCTTTCATTTTTAGATTGGGAGCATTCCTCCAACATCAAATGCAGTATTTACAATCAGTTGCAAAAAGCAAGATTTGGTCTTAATGTCACTTGCGATGATAAGAATAAAGAATGTATACAGTCATTGGGAGAATACATCAAACTTAACAATCTGTAATAGATAATTTCTGGTTTCTCATACACACCAGAAGATAGGGAGACTCTGCCAACGAGTGTCCTCCTCAAGAAGATGGATTAGAGAAGTAAGAGCTAGAGTATAATGGATAAGAGAATTATTTAACCTATGGGAACATAGGAAGAAGAGGCGTAAGTTATTCAGCCCCTCCCTGCTCAACCATTCTAGGTCATCAATTATCTACTTCACCCACTATTCCCATATCCCTTGACGTCATCTTTAACATCTCCACATACTGGAAAAATGCAAGAAGGGTGACTCTGATGTGTGGAACCTTGGCAGAATTGATAACTTTATTATTCAACAGAAGCAAACTCCAAGTTTTTTGGATGGATTATCAAAGTGTAGCTCAGTATATCTACTTGGGAGTTATAATCCATCCCACAACACAAATCAAAGAAGAGTAGGAGACATTGTCCTTGATCTATACTCCCACAAGAGGTTATTTTGGTGATTTATCTCATTGCTGTCTGTGAGACCTTGCTGTCTGCAAACTTACATTTCCTGAACCTGCAACAACAACTACATTCAAGGAGCACATACTTGTCCATAAGACACTCTGACACATTACAAGATGCTTTGAAATAGATTTTATGTTCTTTGACTAGGAAAGTTTGAGCAAACGTGGCCTCAAAAAGGCACAGAGGGCAGAATTCTTATGAATTTCTAAGCATTCTTCACAAGTTCCATGGGGTTTATTTTGACCGAGAGCAGCCCAACGTTTTATATTCTGCCCGATTAACCATGAATATGGGCCTCTTTGGTGCTGTTGGTTAGCGTTGAGACTGGATGGCTGTGGGGGTCAATTCATATACTGGCCAAGGTCATCATGAAGGCCCTATCTTCTCAAAACCATCCTTTGTTGAGGTGGGTGACCATCAGGTAAGTTATACCCAAATCCATTTGTCTCCTTCTAATCAGGAAAGCAGTGTATGATTTTTCTGGGATATGTGTTTCACTGTGTTGGGCCATCCACTGGGGAGTGTTACTTACTCTTGTACTTTCACTTTGAAGACATTACTTGTGTCAGTACAGTGTGTTTTTAGGAATTTAACGTTTAACAAGTACTTTATGATGGTATGTGTCTTTTGCTGCTGCTTTACAGAAATTCTTTCTTTTGCTCATCCATAAGTCCTGCAGTTTATTCTGGGCCGTCTGCCAGGTTTTCCACCAAATAGTTGAGACTTCTTTCAGTGACATGTACTTAACACCTCCTCTGTGTATTTTGGCTTCGATCTTCTTCAACACATTCTCACATTTCTACATCACCAGCGCAGATTACCAGCATGCACAAAACCTTGTGGAAAACAGGCACTTTCCAACTCGCTCAGCGGTTTTCCACACGTAGCCATCGCGTTAACAAGCTGACATTTATACAGCTCATTAGCTGCCGTTAAGAAAACACAGAGCAGGATACTTTCCTTGGGCTTTAGGACCGTGGTGGAAGGACCAAATGGGGCCGTGGTTACCAGGAACCATCAAATAGAACAATTTCCAAGCCTGCAGCCTTATGTGTGCGATTGTATGAAGGATCCTAATGCTATAGGCCCAGAAGATTGGCATCTGTGAATTCTTGGGAGAGGTACACACTGCTGAGGCAGGCCTGAGAATGTGAGGGTGCTTTAACACAGTGGCACCCTCAGAGGTACAAGAGTAAACATTTTAGGACGTGGGAGGAGGCAGCCCCTTGGTCTGGAGGGGAACCATTTGAGTTGGATTGTCGGAACCATTTCCTTCATGACCAAGACCCTCAGCCTCCAGATTGCATACAGCCCACCTTTGTGGAGGTAAGGGTCTCTCCATACTGGCAGGGTCCATTCTGCTTCTGTAAAAAGCTGGACTGGCAATAGGATCAATTAGAATTGGAACCTGAGTCATATTAATTAGCTGTAGGGCTGACCACCAACTCCTTTCCCTGGCCATCTGGGAAATTTCCCTGGCAGCAGGAATGCAGGGGGCTCCTTCCTGGCCAGACTCCCCACTCTCTATCTGATGATCCAAACTTCCCAACACCAGCCTCCAAGCCCACCGTCACAGAGCTGGGAAAGATCAGCCCCTAGGAACTGGAGTGGGCCACTGAGCTCTTTGAGCTGTTCGGATTCGATCCTGGCTTATTTCCACCTTAATTCCACCCATAAACTGAAGTGGAGGGTGATCAAGCAATGTTATTGGGATAAAAACTTCTTTACTGAAGATGGCAATATGTGGTTGGAAGCTCAATGACAGATTTGTGAACATTGTTTCAAACAATTGTCAAGGGTTACATAGAACATAGAACATAGAAGAATACAGCGCAGTACAGGCCCTTTGGCCCTCGATGTTGCGCCGATCCAAGTCCACCTAACCTATACTAACCCACAATCCTCCATATACCTATCCAATGCCCGCTTAAATGCCCATAAAGAGGGAGAGTCCACCACTGCTACTGGCAGGGCATTCCATGAACTTACGACTCGCTGAGTGAAGAACCTACCCCTAACTTCAGTCCTATATCTACCCCCCCTTAATTTAAAGCTATGCCCCCTTGTAATACCCGACTCCATACGCGGGAAAAGGTTCACACTGTCAACCCTATCTAACCCCCTAATCATCTTGTACACCTCAATCAAGTCACCCCTAAACCTTCTTTTCTCTAATGAAAACAGCCCCAAGTGTCTCAGTCTTTCCTCATACGATCTTCCTTCCATACCAGGCAACATCCTGGTAAACCTCCTCTGCACCTGAGGGGATATATTGAGCCAGTGGCCTGGGAATTGCTTTTTGCTCTCTGCTTCAAATTCAGTGCTTGGGTCTTCTCAATATTTAACTGGGAGAAGTTTTGGTTCGCTGAGCACGTGATGTGAGGCAAGGAATCTTGAGTATAACAAGAGTTATTTTATATTACTATGTTTCTGGATGGTGTTGATGGGAAGGATACTGATGCGAAATAGTGGTGCAGTCAAGATAAATCCTCTGGAGATGCCAAAGGCAACAGGAAAAAGAAACCATTGTAGTGGTACTCTGGCTGCAGTGTAACAGATGAGAATTTAACAAGGCACGTACAGCTCATTATCGAGCAGTATGGAGGAAAATGGTATAATCAATAGTTTTCAAAGCTAAAGGCGCGAGAAGAAGGATGAAGAGGGACAGTTTACAGGGCATAAGGTCCTAGGGAGTGTTGCTGAACAAAGAGACCTCGGAATGCAGGTTCATAGCTCCTTGAAAGTGGAGTCGCAGGTAGACAGGATAGTGAAGAAGACATTTCGTATGCTTTCCTTTATTGGTCAGAGTATTGAGTACAGGAGTTGGGAGGTCATGTTGCGGCTGTACAGGACATTGGTTAGGCCACTGTTGGAATATTACGTGCAATTCTGGTCTCTTTCCTATCTGAAAGATGTTGTGAAACTTGAAAGGGTTCAGAAAAGATTTACAAGAATGTTCCCGGGGTTGGAGAATCTGAGCTACAGGGAGAGGCTGAACAGGCCAGGAATGTTTTCCCTGGAGTGTCGGAGGATGAGGGGTGACCTTATAGAGGTTTACAAAATTATGAGGGGCATGGATAGGATAAATAGACAAAGTATTTTCCCTGGGGTCAGGGAGTCCAGAACTAGAGGGCATAGGTTTAGGGCGAGAGGGCAAAGATATAAAAGAGACTTCGGGCAACTTTTTCATGCAGAGAGTGGTACATGTATGGAATGAGCTACCAGAGGATGTGGGGGAAGCTGGTACATTGCAACATTTAAGAGGCATTTGGATGGGTATATGAATAGGAAGGGTTTGGAGGGATATGAGCTGGGTGCTGGCAGGTGGGACTAGATTGGGTTGGGATATCTGGTCGGCATGGACGGGTTGGACTGAAGGGTCTGTTTCCATGCTGTACATCTCTATGACTCTATGACTCTATGAATCCGAAGGAAAGCAAAGGAGAGTTGTCCAATGTTTTTGATTGAGAACATAAAGATGTCTGTTGAAAGTCTGATGAAAGTGAAGCATCAGGGAAACTTATTGCAAACCAAGGGTTGGATACAAAGAATGCAGTGTAGAGAACAGGATTTCTGTGCTGTGACAGTGCCTGTACTCCATATGAATTTTCTCCCTCCCCACTTCATCTAACCCAATCAGTCCTCCATAACCTTCTCTCTCCTGTTTATCTAGCTTCCTTTTAATTGCATCTATGCAATACTTCAGCGGCCTGAGATACCGTACATTTGATACATTGCAAAATCGAGTTACTTGCAATTCTCTACCTCCACCTATTTTCAGATAATTTCTCAAAGCAGCCCCACAGCCCCTTTCTCTGCCGGGAGAATACTTCCCTCTATCACCTTTCAAAAC